>NW_008239110.1:7416158-7447102 GCF_000691975.1 Corvus brachyrhynchos
GCGGCAGCCTGGGTGAAGCAGTCCCCGTAGCGGGTTTGCCTCAGAGCTCTGCACCGGCAAGCACTTAAGCACGCACGTGTTGTAAACGACCGCGTAAGCGTGCCAGAGGCGGAGCCTGGGATGTAGCCTAAATTAGCGCGTCAGCGGGAAGGGGAAAACTGCCGATGCTAGGGAAACGCAGTCCCGTCATCACTTGGGATAAAAGAGGGGTTGGCGGGGGGAAATCCCCGGAATATTCACATTGAGCAACAGTTCCGCGGTATTTTTATTCAAGTTAATCCAAGGGGATTTTTTTTTTAATCCCAGTCGTGCAGGGGCTGATGAAGCTGGAGAAGAGAAGGCTCGGGGGGAAATCTTACCCGTGTATGTATCCGTACATTTATATGTCCCTGGAGGGAAGGTGCGATGAGGATGGAGCCAGGGTGTTCTCGGTGGTGCCCAATGACAGTATTAGGGCAAGGGGCTCAAATTGAAACAGCGGGGGTTCCCTCTGAACATCAGGAAGCACGTTTTTTTACTGTGAGGGTGACCAGACCCTGGCACAGGTTGCCCAGGGAGGTTGTGGACTTGCTATTCTTGGGGATATTCAAGAGCTGCCTGGACACGGTCCTGGGTAGCTGTCCCTAGGTGGCCCTGCTTGACTGGAGGGGTTGGACCAGATGGTCTCCAAAGGTCTCTGCCAACCTCAGCCGTTCTGTGATTAAGCGTAATCTGCCACTAAAGAGGCTGGTATTGCTGTTTTCCTTGCTTTTCCTGCAGGGAAAAAAAAGGTGCTGTTTTTGATAAATTTTAATTTTCAGCCAAGTCAGTTCCTTGATCCAGTTCACCTCTTGGCAGAGAAAAGAGGAAAACAAGGGCAGAACTGTTTGCAGCTGTCACATTGAAGCAATCATGAAACTACGATTTTGAATATACAGAAAGGCAAAAGAATACTTGGGAGTTAATTAGAAACAGGACACTGGGCCTACATAGGGTCTTGCACAATTATTTTTAGCTTCTCACATACACATTTCCCATTTTAAAATTCAGATCTCAAAACTGAAGGTCAACGCAGAACAAGCTAGTCTTATGCCACAGAAAGATGCAGAACCCACTTCTGAGTCCAGGAGCAGAGCTTGGGCTGGCTCCCCAACACCATCCATCAACAGCTCTCTTATTTGTAAAGAATCTGGTTTCTTCATCTGACATCCCTTTGTTTTCTGGAACTGTTTCTTTAAAACTTGCATTTACCTGTACCTTTCAAGGAAGACCAGTCTCTTTTTTCGCATAAAATCCTTTCTGCAAGGAGACTGCATTGCCATTGTTTGGTCGGGTGGACAGGCCTGGACTGCTTCACACAGCTGCTTCCTCCAGGCCCTTGGCACCCTCGTGAACAATGTATCTGCTGAAATCATCACTACCTGTAATAAATATGAGTCTTGACTTCTCTAAGCATTCGAGGCCTCCACCCATCATAACTGATGGGTTCAAAGAAAATAGTTCTGCCAGTGCCTTTTATGTTGTTGGAGGGTTTTTTTGTTTGTTTTGTTTTTACATTAGCTACCACTTCAGCTTCCCATCCCATTCTGTTGTCACTCATTATGGTCTCCCATTTTCCTGTGAATGGGCATGTCACATCTGTTTGCTTTATTTCTATCTAAATTTTGATCTCCAGAAGTTGGCTAGATCTTATTTTTCTCATCATGAGTTGTTGGGTGTCTCTGACAATGACTACGTACATCCAAGATCAGTAGACTGAACCAGAATCAGAACTGGAGCTTTGGTGTTTTAGACTTTGGTACAGCTATATTCATGCACTGAACGCTAAGATTGATTGAAAGTCACAGTACTGCCTTTTATCTTTTAGAAGCTGTTTTTTCCACTGGCTCCAAATGAACTCTGGCTACAGGAAACAGATTGTGAAACTGGCTCCAAGGCCTAAACTTCAGATTTCAGCCCTTTGTTTTATAGATTTTAATGTAGTACTTAGGGAATAGTGATGAGGATGGCTTTATTTTTTTCCAGACCAAATCTCTGCAGTTTTCTGATACCAGGTCAGGCCTCTTTATGCACGGCAAGTCATTGTGGAAATCAAGGTCAAAGGCTACCAGTGGAATTAATCAGAGCCCGAAGTTAGGGGAATGTGTTTGTTTGATTTGCGTGTTCACTGACTGAAGTTAATATGCTTGTTTTTGATCCCTGAAGAATGGATAAGAGAGGTGCAGAATTATGAAGGAAACAATCTGGCAACTCATCCAGAATTACAGCAGTTGAGTTTTCAAAATGATAAGCTGAAGAAAAACAAATTTGTGGCTGTTTTAAACCTCAGTATTTCCTTCCTTCATGATTTATCAACTTCCTTTTTTTTTTTAACTAGATAAGGACTTCTTTAGCCATGACATCTAACAGCAGAATTATGTTTGAAAATACAGTATCTAGTAATTGTATTAGTGTCTTTTCTAAGATCTAAAATATATTATATTTACTTTTAAAAGTGTGTTCCAGTTTCTGTATGTTGCAAAAGAGCACTTTATTCCAGAATGCATTTAGTCAATATACTGGAGAACTAATAATAACACAGTAAAACTTGTGCAGTCTAGAAGGAACTGCATTGTAAATTACATACCTTCAACTGCTCTCCTTTACACCTTACTTCATTCCAATTGCTAAATATCTAGGATGGGATGACTCTCTTCTAAAAGCTCACCCTCCCTTTTTAGATCGGGGGTTTGGCATGTTGCCACAATAAATGGTACTCCACAGTAAAATGCATTTTTCTTCACAGCTACCCTCTGAGAAAACAAAGTTCTGTAACTCATGTTTTGCAAAGAGACACCAGAAAGCCAGAGGCTACTCCTCTACTGCCTTTGAACACAGGCTCAAGCTTTGTGTCAAGCCCAAACCATTATATTTGGGAGAAGATGGGGCCTTTTTTTTTCTTCTGAGCATGTGTTTTTACATCTAATGTGTTCTGGCCTATTATGTGTTGCAGGTGTATATTTGCACCAAACCCTGCCACCCTGCCTCCTTAGAGGTCACAAACACAGCAGGGATGGGTAAATTAGACACCATTTTGTTCTTAGAAGACCAAATCTTTCATGCAGAAGGTCTGTGGAATAGTTTATGCTGGAGAGTGGGTTGCTTTGAGAAGAGCTGGGCTATGATGTACCAGAACTACGGGCCTCTTAAAGTCCTGGTGTGCTTTGCCAACTCTCTGACTACGCTCCACTTAACTGTATAAATGTAAACTGAAACACTGAGGACTAGGAAAACAGTATGGGTAAACTACAAGTGCAGTTCTCAAAAACTCCTCTGAGCAGCCACTTGAACTCTTGTTAATCTGTTTCTGGATGGAAGTGTTCAGAATTGCCCAAGACTGTGCATCTTGGAACCTGTCTTCCCTTTGTTCCCATTTGTGATCTAGGAAGTAGGTGAAGCAGCTCTAAGAGAGATCCTGCTGAGTGAAACCTCTCGAAGCTCAGCAAGTCAGGTTTTTCTGTTGTAGCCACAGATGGCTTCAGTGCCTGGCAGTATTTGGTAGAGTGCTCACCTTCAGTACAGTAACCCAGAAATTAACAAATTGCCTTTTAGCTCACAGGCATTTACATCAACACCTCCTAACTACCAGGAGAGTGTCCCAGGTGCTCAGGAGGATTGCAAAATGGAAGGGAAGCATCCATCACCTCAGTTGTTGAATTTGTACCCTGTTGGAAAGGATGGCAAATGTGTGGCACTAGTGTGAATGAGAAGGAAGGTGACACAGGGAGCTGTAGGCACTTATTCCTGGTTTCTGATAACTTTCCCAAGCCAGTGCTGTTTTTTATCCAGGAACTATTTACTACAAAAATGCATAAATTAACCCCAGGACTATGTTTTGATGATTGAACTAGATGAGAGAGACACCTCCTTGTTATACTCTGCATTTTGCCTCAGCTGCCTTGTCCTTGTTCGAGACTTACATGCTTTTTGGAACAGGGTCATAACTTCAAACGAAAAGGTGGTGACTCCCTGTTTCCTTCCTGCTCTTCCTCCTCCCAGTCTAGCGTGGTGGTCAGGGATGAGGCATGAACGCTCCTCAGGAACTCTCACTTCCCGGCCAATGCTCTGACCACTGGGTAGCAGCACAGAGAAGGTGGACACTGTTTCCTCCAGCTGCACTTTAAAAGAAAAGGAACGTTGTTCATTGGGAATTTTATATCTGCTGACAGCCCAAAAGGCCCTTTAAGCACCTTTGGCAGGCTGTTAACATCGACCTTGGTGTTTTCCAGCAATAACACAAAGAAAAATGCTGTGACCAGCAGCCACATGAAATGAAGTCACAGACCAGAAAAGCTACAGGGACTCTTTATTCATTGTTTTAAAGAACAGATTTTGGCATTCACTGCCAGAAGAGGACTCCAAATTCTGAGTCCAAAGAAGATAAAGGTGGCAAGCACCAGGGTGGGACTTCACACACCTCAATGTTCATAGAGTTTCTTTACCCCAAACCAGAGCTCTTGTTAGCTCCTCACTGAGCATGCTGCTTGTTTTGGATCTATACCTGCATTTCTTTTACATGCAGGGAATGTAAGCCTGTTGTTACCACACTCAGCCCCGAGGCTGAAAGGAGCATCAGTCCCTTATCAGTCCCATCCCTGTGATTTATTAAGGTCACACACAACGGCAAGAATCGAAGTCAAGAACCTAGAGATCCACTAAATTTCCTTGCATTCAGAAACGGCATATAGTTAATAGGGAAGAAATGCCTATTAAAAACTTAATAATCAATTGAAGTTAGTTTTCTACCTGCAACATTGTGCAGGATTTTGTAACATCTTACTCAGATTTACTTTTTCTGTATCTCTGAAGTCATGCAAGTTTAAATATACAGATTATTTGAAACAAGTAACGGCTTTGACTGTTTTAAGTCTCCCCAGGCAACTCAGGGCAAAAATAGTGATAAAACCATTTCTGCATTTTTGAATACTCTTTATACCATATGATATACAAACTACTTGTCATTAATACCTAGGATATTGTGCTTGTTCAGGATGTGCAATGTGGATGTGTTGGAATTGCTATGATTATTTTGAGTCATATAAACAGATGATATTATTTAAAATTATTCTTCAACAAAATAGGTCTCCAAAATAAGATTAAGGAGTTGCTCTAACTGAGATCTGCTTGCAATTTTTCTGCATATTAAAAGACAACTATTTCTGACAAAATATGATTTTGGGAATAATTTCTTGCCTGGAGTGAAACTTATCTTTTCCTTGCTAACAATTTTTTTTTCCTTCTCATTCTGTTTCTTAGGCTGCCTGATGTAGAAATGCAGAATGAAGTTTTTGTTCCTTGCCAGGTGCCTAGCTATCGGCAGCACAGGAATATATGAAAAAATGTAGGTGTGGTAGTTGGTAAGAAGAGACAAATCCTATGAATAATTACCCTCTTTGTGTTTCTCTGTTCATCCATGTCAAGCTTTTACGGTTATCTGTCTAAAAATCTACCTCCTACTCCATCTTCAGGCTAGGTTAAAGGATGTTGGATGAAGAGACTGACACTTTCCCTGAGAAAATATTGGTAAAAACAGAAGTTTACTTTAAAAATTAATTCCAAGGCAACGGTGGGGACACAGTCTGTGTGTTTCATCTGCCTAGAGGGCAAGTTGCAACATTCAAAACCATCTTTCAATGATACCAATAAATATTTGAGACATAAAAGGTGAAAATTATCATGCAGTAAAAGGGGTTACTGTGAATGAGTCAACACCTGCAATAATAATCCCCTACCTCTTACATTTCTTCACCATGATTGTCATTTCAATCCACCCTTATATTTGCTCTGCCCTACCCTAATATGCCTTTTCCTTTTTGCATTTGTCTTTCTAATATCTAATTATTGTGCCTGTGCACAGATGCAGTCTTGAATACTGGAGTCAGTTGCCCTTGAAAACCTTCCCTTTCCACAACAGCAAAGCCTTCCTTTTTTTTTGTCAAGGGTCTATAGCCAAAGCTAGTAATTTCTTCCTGCCTTCCAATCTATCAGGAGACACTAAGCTAAACAAACTACATGTGGAAGACAGTGTGATGGCATCCGCAGGAATGGAAGACAGTGTGATGGCATCAGCAGGAAATAACAGTGAACATAAAAAGTAGCTTTTTACATTCTTCATATGGAATACTGAGGAGAACACCTTCAATTTCCACATCAGTCAGTGTACTAAGAGCAAGCAGCGTCTGTTGGAACCTGATCTTAAGTATAAAGGGAAGGAACTTGATAGTTACTCTTGTTGGAGCAGGGAGGGGGGGGGAGGGGTGGAAAATGGGTATTTTTACTTTGAAAAAATCCTAGCTTTTTATGCTAGAAGAGGGAGTGGGAGAAAAAGAATATCAAATGGCAAAGGGCAAGGAACAAAGCTATAGGATCATTTAAATACAGTAAAGAGAGAGGAGTTGAGGGACAAAACCCAAATGTAACAGAAGGTACATGAAAGAATAAGAACAGAACTGTGGGTGAAGTGAGGAAGTATATTAGTGACCATTTATAGTATTTGGGTTTTGTTTGATGCTTATTACAAAAAGATTATGTTTAATTACTTTGGACTGATTAAAGATATATAAATGTAATTATTTTGATAGCATTGTATTACAGGGTAGATGTTTTCATGCTAAGATAGGAATTATTTATTACTAGATAGGAATTTGCAGTCTTTCTCCTCTAAATGCCTAGTTCAGTTATTATCTGCAAGTACAAGTTAAAGCAGTTTGCACCAACTCGATTTCCCCACAAAGTGTTGATTGTGGGTGTATCATGTACTTTTGGATGAAGGCTCAATTGAATGAGGAATTTGGTCTGCTGTACTCATTGAAAAAGCAGCAAAACTCTAATAACATTTTGACCCAAGTTTGCATGCTTGATACACTGCCAGGTTAGAATCTATTCCCCAAAAAATTGTTAAAAAATCACAGGTTTTTTCTCCACCAGGTTGTTTCTTTGCCTTGTTCACAAAATACTCGTGTAACTCATTCCGTTTTCTTTCTTCCTCTTTTTTTTTGGTTCTCTCTTTTTTCTCTAGCAAACAGGAACTAGAGAAATATCCGTGTGAATGCTTAGAAGTGAAATGCTGACACAGTGAAAAGTCTTAGGAGTTTTGGGCATGTGTTGGGTTGTTTGTGGTTTGGCTTTTCATTAAAATGCCAGGTTTTATCCTACTTGACAGTACATACGGTGTCATGAGAAAACAGAGAATGCTTTTTCTTTTCCTTTTCTTCCAAGAATGAAAAACAATGATTGTATGAAAGTTCTGCAGAAGACTTGATAGTCAGGAATGGATGGGCTTTGCTACAGTAGTATCAAAGAAGGAGCTGGGAACTTAACCTTTATGTATCCAGTTCTGAGACTGCCAGTGTGTATTCTCGCAGTTTGTACAACAAGCTGCCTCCCATGGATTTGTCTGTGTCAGTTTTTCACAACACTCCCAGGTTCCTTAATTTCTCTAATAAATTTTTGCCATTTGCTCTAAACTTATGTAAAGTGGAACTTGACATAACTTAAAAACCACATTGAAATGTTTTATTGATTCAGTGAGGTTTCCCTTCCTATTAGTTTTGCAGCTGCCACCATTTCGTGTCTAACCCACTTAGATTAGAGGAGACACAGGAGTATCAGTTACTTAGATATGTTCTGAGCGATGTCATGTGTTTCAGGCTGATTAAAGTGGTTGTGTCAGGATGCTAGAGACTGGGTGTTCCCAAAACAACAGTGCAGTTTGCCCACAACATTATTTATTTCTTTTTTTTCTCTGTAGAAGGGCTGTTCTTTGTCTGTTGGGCAGACAGCTGAGTGTTGCAGCATAGCTAGTACAGCTGACCAAGCTTTTCTCTCCGTTCTCAAAGGAAAGTGAAAGGGGAAAAAAATAGACCAATTTGGATTGTGTCACAAAAATGGCCTCTCACATAACCTTTAGCCAGCAAGGCTTGGCTCAAGAAGACAAGGCAGCAGCCAGAATTTTGGGAGCTTCTTGGTATAGCCGTGTTGAGGCAGTTCTTTAGAACTTCTCTTATGTCACATAAACACTGAATCAGTCTTTGGTTCATCTGAGACTTTGTTTTTTAGTTATCAAAAAAACCCGCTATAAATTGTGCATGCCCAGTAGGTCAGGCCAGAAGATAGACATCTTTGTATTTCTTTCTAAAAAATGCTTTGATCTGCTTTTTCTTTTTCCTCTTTGAAGGTGTTCTGACAGCACCTCTTTCTTTGGTTCTAAAAGGCTGCCCTCACAGCAATTTGAATGAACCAGTGTCCATATGAGATAACAAACATCAGAGAATTTAGTGGAAGTATCCCTTACATTATCGCATTATTTGTTTAGTGTATATCTTTTGGGAGACTGTTAAGCCAGCATTATTCCCTGAGCCTGCTATAGTTTACATGTGGAAAAAGCTTTTCCATATGCTGCTTTACAGTATGAGATGTAGTTGTGTATGTGGCAAAATGTTTCTGGACTTTTCACTTCAGGAGACATTTTTTTAAAACTTCGTAATGATGTGGCTTGCATTGGAGGAGAGAAACAGAAAGGAGGGGAGAACGGTGGTGAAGAACTCATAACTGGTCTTTCTGTAACACTTGGGATTTCAGTTGTGTTCAGTAATTCTCCACTGTTGGTATGCTTACTTGGGCCAGACAGCAGTAACTAAAATGTCAATTGATTTTTATAGCACCCCAATCCAGTACTCTAGCATGTAATGCAGGCCATATTCAGCAAAAGTAAATAGAAACAGTAAACAGGTAAATCATATTAGTGCTTAGATGCCTCTGATGAAATGGGAAATTCTCTGTTTGTCTTAAGGCACCAAACTCCAGTTTGCTTGCTCTCTTCTGAGGCATGAAAGTCACATATACAGGGATGGACCTGATGGTGGGATTGCTCCCCAGCATACTTTGTGGAAGCTCACTCTCAGCCTGCATGTGATGGTGAGCCAAGAGGCAGAAGTGGTGCCACTGAAGGGACCAGCTTTTCTTGTGCTCTCACCCCAGGGATGAGCACTCCAGCTGCAGCAAGGCAAGAGGTAGGCAGAGTATTTGCATTAATGCAGTCCTGTCCCAGATCTAATGTACTGTGCCTGGCATCATGCACCATGCACAGGGTTGCAAATGTCTGGCACAGAACTCCATGAGCCTCCTAGCTCAGACCTGGAGAAAAACATAGCTGGCTTGCCGAGGCTGATGTTTAATTACAGAATATTCCAAGTTGGAAGGGACGCATGGCAAGCCCAAGGGCATAACTAAGTTACCCCATGCTTGATGCAGCCACTGTTGGAACCAGTTACTTTGTATTTTTCTGGGTAAAATAACACCGGGTATCTGAGCATCACTACTGCATCCACCAACAGAGGCTGGGCCATTTCTCTTTAAAAAACCCAAAGGGCCAGTGTTGACTCCAGATATGACCTGCACAACACAAGTGCTTCACCCTGCTCACCGCAGTGGTGCAGGCTGCTGAGGTGGGAGTGCGGCATTTCTTCCTTCTTCCCCTCCCCTCTGCGTGTAACTGGGGTATTTTGTCAGCCTCTGTTCAATATGCATACTTCTCCCTTGGCTCTTGCCCAGACTTGAAGGAGTGCACTGCTTTCCTCAACCAAGGGCTTGTCTAAACAACGATGTTCTGGCTGCTTTAACGAGTGTTGTTCAAGTGCTAAATCCCCCTAAGCCTTGTGGAGTTACATTAGTACAAACATTGCTGTTTGGGAAGCAATATCTGCTTTAAAGCACCTCTCTAGGCTGTGTACCAGGTGTCCACGGCAGTGGCAGCATGGAATAAGAGAGTGGTTTAAGCTTGCTGTATAAGACTTTAAAAAGCAAACCTGGTTGTGATGGTTTTATAGAAGCTTAAATACTTGAGGGGGAAGAAGTTGATGGTAGGACAGTTGACGTTCAAACAGACGTCAAGCTACTTCATTATTTCCTGATATGTTTCTTGTTGCAGTGGGCTGGAAGTGGCCAGGATGTTTAGTGATGCTGATGTAGAGTGACCTGATCCTTTTCCTGGAGTGCATCTCCTTGCCTGAGGTCTGCAGGGTTGTAGACTTTTCTCCTGTGCAGTATGGTTGCTATTTACCTGCTAAGATATTAGGACTCATCTACATCAGAGCAACTCTACCAGAGTACTTCTGCTGACGCAGCCTCAAAGCACTATAGCAACCGTTCCCTCAGCTGCTTCACACAGCCTTTGTATCTGAGGAAGCTGTGGTAAAGCAAGGCGTCTGTAACCGTGTCTGCAGCAGAGTTTCTGCAAACACAGGTGTCTCGGTCCTGTGGTGTTTCCTTTCACACCCTTTGCTGAGCCTGTGCTCTTAGGAGCAGCTTGGGGAGCTCCCCCCTCCAGCTGGAGGGTTTGTATTACCCTCTGCTGTGCTGGCAAAGTTGTGGGGTTTTGTGCTGAAGCCCACACCGGATTAGCTGAATCACCACCACCAGGCAGGTGAGCTGGCCTTTTTCACTTCCCTTTGGTTTCACTTGCAGAACTAAAAGGGTTTTTATTTCCCTTTCTGCCAAATAGGTATCCCCCATGACCCCCCCCACCTTTGTATTACTGAGCTTGTCCACAAACTCTCAAATTTTCTGCTGCTTTATTCCCTCCATTATTCATTATTTGCTTCGGATCACTGCCCTCCTTACAACTGTCCACAGACCCATCTCCTTGGAAACAGCAAAACTTGTTTATGTGAAAGTAATAAGGAAAGTAATTGATGTATAGCTGTGCAGGCATGTGGGGGAGCCACGTTCCACTGGAGGATGTTGGAAAAGCAAGTCTCCACTTATGCTGACTGCCAGAAAGTTGGATGGTGTGAGCAAAAACCACCTTCTTCCTCTGGTGTTTCCAAAGTTGCCTTCCTTTATTCACAGCAGTGGCAGGAAACTTCTTGCCTGTGCATATGCTCATTTTTATGGACTTTTTTTTGCTAGTCTTTTTTATCACCAATGCAAAGGGGTTGAATAGCAGCAGGAAAACTTTTAAGTCTTGCTTATCTCTTATTTTGTGGAACTCCATGCTGATCACTATGCCATGCCAGGACCATCTCCTCTCCTGTCTTGTCCCTGACCACCTCTGTGGCCACAGGACTTTCTGCTGAGGTTTCTGCTGCTCCCTGCTTTGTGTCTTTCACTGCCGTTGCCCCTTGTGCTGTTGGACATGGTCAATAGACCTGGCCAGCTGTTAAGGTCAGGTGTCCCTGGATGGTCTTTCCCAGTCCTTTAGGACAGAGGTAGGGAGGCCCATAAACAGCTTTTGTGGCCATAAACACAGTGGGGTCACCAGATGGGATGTCTTGCAAGAGATGGTGGAGTGCCTGGCTGGCTGCTGCTGCCCACCCAGCACTGAGAGCCTTGGGTAGGATGCCGGCGGGACCCCATGGAAAAAACTTGTGGCACAAGGGTAGCCTGGATAGACCCCCTCTTTGGGACCAGGGCTGCTCTGAACGGTGGGACCTCGGGGTTGTTAGCACACAAAAGTGGTGGTGCTTGGGAGGCCCCAAGTCAAGCAAGCCCTGGCAAAGAGATGCTCTTGTTGATGTCTCTGTGATGACAACTTGGAGGAAGAAGGACGGATTTCTGCTTGCCTTCAGTTTACTGCATACCTTGAAGAGGCAGTGTGGCTGGAAGATGATTTTTTTGGGTTTTTTTATATGGGCTTTGAAATAGGCTGTAAGAGCAGTGTTCCTGGAAACTTTTTTTGTTATTGGAAACTTTTTTCTCTGCTTGCCACCCAGTGTGAATGGCTTTTTGTGGGGTGTGCTTCATCAGCAGGCTCCAGTCTTTGTCTGTTTCTTCTTCCTGTTACTAGATACCTCCTTTGGGTGATTTTCTTGGGGACTAACATCTGTAAATAGCCTTACCAAGCAGGAAGGCTGTTCCAGTTGCATGCCTTGTATTTTAAACACAGGTGATATCATAATTGTTATATCACTGAACCTTCAAATAAGCTGGTTTTTTATTAGCTGAAGCTGTATAGACTCTTCACTACTTACACTGTATCAAGTGAAATGCTTGATACTACTTTGATAGGTAGCTGCAGGATGATTTCAAACTTGCTTTAACTTCCTAGGGGTTGTATTAGCCTAAAGCCCTTTCTGCACATTTTACTGTCCATGTCTCGTGTATCAAGAAAAATTGCTATTTGACAGGGTGTGAACTGTCTTCAAATGTGCTACTCATAAACTAAAGAATGTGAAAGGGTGGAACAGAAAGGGAGTGAAGAAACAGGACTTAAAACATGCACCTAATAATGGAGATAATGCTGGAGATATTGCATATTAAATATCATGTTATCTCAACACTAAATATGGAGAATTATGTCTTTGTTATGTAATAATGGTACATTATTTACCATATGTAATTTGGTTTTACATCAAAAAAGAAGGGGAGAAGAGCACTAAGGAGGCTGCAAATGGAAACCAGCTGTAAAACTCGGAATGCTTGCTCTGGAGGGAGCACTTAAAGACACTGAAGTCTGTAAAACAGTTAGTAGAAAATTCTGTTAATACTTGGGTTTTAAAAGGACAAAAATCAGCCTAAGTTATTAGAAAGCACCTAGAAAAACCTTGGAAAATTTTGGTCAGTCAAAGGAAGCTATGTTAAGTGTTATGAAAGACAGTGTTTTGGAATTGCATTAAAAGACAGGATTCTTCTGGTGGGGTGTGGGTATTATTATTATTGTTGATGTTGTTGTTATCTATTGTTATTATTATTATTATTTATTATTATTACTACTGTTATTATTATTATATTGGTGCACATGATCTGGTTCAATATAAACAGAGCCAGGGACTGCCCAGTGACATACTTTTGAAAAAGAGACTGTTAAAGAAATAATAGCATTAAATAGCTCTCTTTGTACAGGCTATGGATTTTGAATCAAAGAACAGTTTCATAGGAAGCTTTCTTCAGCCACCAGATCAGATGCTTCCTGCAGCCTTTGTTTATACAGAATCAAAGAAGTTGGCAGCTGCTGCTGGTGACAGGCCTTCTCTCCCAAATAACCAAGGTATAGCCAAAATAGGTCCTTAAAATGGTCTTTTTAATTGTTCCATGTGAAATCTCTTGAGCAAACTCCCCATCCTATTTTACTGAGTTCAATGACTTGCTGCAGTTATCAGTCTGACATTGAGACAGGATGTATATGTGTCCTGAGGGAGTAGTCTCCCTGAAGTCATACGTCTAGAATGGAAACCTCTGCAAGTCTTCTAACATCCTTGTAAACTTTGGCTTTGAAATTTGTTTAAATTAAAATCGTCAGACTTCCTCTGAAAGCAAAGGAGAATGCTTCAAACTTAGTAGAAGCAGTTCATGACTTCAAATACAGTAAAAAAAAAGATCATTAGTACGGTACCCTGACTTGAAATTGGCTTTGCATAGTGCAAAATTTGACTCCTTCCAGCTTAAAATCACTTTAAGGTTTTTTTTTGCGTGGTGTGTTTCCTTGGGAGAACTTTTGAACAATTCAGACTCCCACGAAAATTAGCAGCATGAAAGTTAGTCCCTATGAAATATGGTTCTCATGTGCTTTAGTGGGGGACTGCTCTCTGGAGCTCACAAGGCAAATGCTCAGTGGCTTAACATGTCTGGAGAGCCTGGGGAATCATGAGGATACCCATACTCAGACTTACTATCATGGACAACTTTGCAACATTGCACAGACATAGCCTATGAGTGTGCATGTGATCATTGCTCTTCACTTGGAAAATCTATGATTTCTGTAGTAATCTTATGTCATACAGAGCTTTGGCTTTTTGGATTACAGTGATCAGTTTAGTGTTATGTAGCTAAGTGGTTAAGGAAATATTTAGCATACCAACAGAAAGATGGAAAAGGTGGTCCTACTTCATCTTTCTGCTATCTGGTATTTGCTTTTTGGGTTTTTTTGAGTTTTTGTTTGCTGTTTGTTTTTTGCTATTGTGTGGTTTTGTTTGGCTTGGGGTTTTTTTTTTGTTTTTTAATAGGTCTGTGATAAGGTGGTGAATGTTATTAAGGAGGTAGCAATATTTGATGGTATTCTTTTGATGAGAGAGTTTGGAATAGAGAAGCTATAAATTACAAAATGTCAGAAAATAAACTTGACTTGTTACAGAACATGTCTTAAGCTTCCACAAGTGTATATACTTTATGGAGACCTAGCAAACTTTTTCTTATAGCTGAAATTGCAGCTTTTATTTTTGGTGTAATTTGACACATACTGATTTGAGGCTGAAAGCAAAATCTTCCAGACTTGTTTCTATGGTTTAAAGAATCATCAAATACAAGATACTAGATGTTGAAACATTACCTTTGGAAACAATAAAGTATTTAACAATGTACCCTTTTCTAAATTGTCCCTTTGTACCTAATTTCTCCCCCTGTTCTGAGCACATTTTCTGTTTTTAATCTGTTCAGGCCAGTTGCATTACATCAGAACTTGTGACTTCACTTAGATACCTGTGTTCTCTCCTTGTATTTAAAGAGAAGCCCCAGGGTTTACTATATTCTATTTGCCATGATTTCTTTGTGCTTGGTGCCATTTGGAAAATAGTTTTGCGCATAGGGCCAGAGCTTCATACCTCAGTTATGCAGGAAACACATCCATTTTCTCCCATGTATGCTCTGCATATGTTAGTGTACAGCTGGGGAATATAATTAATTTTGGGAGTGATCCTAGGAAGAAAATTTAGGTAGTATATTGTAATTTGAAGTGTTTTCTAATAATAATGATCATCATCAAAATAGGAACTGTTACTTATGGTGTAGCTGTTGCATTGTTTGCTAGCTGTAGTGGCAGCCCTGAAAACTCTGCAAGAAAAAATCCACCGTCTAGAGCTGGAGAAGTCACAGGCTGAAGATAACCTGTGCAGCCTCTCCAGAGCAGCTGCTCAGTACAAGAAGGTCTTAGAGCAGGGATCCTACGAGAAGAACACAGCCCATCAAGAGCTGATGCAACAGAGGAAAGGTATTTCTTTTGAGCGATAAGGTGTAGCCACAGCAACACTAAGACTGTATAATCTAGGGAGTGTTTTGTTTTGAAAAACTGCTAATTAATGCAGCCCCCTTTCATTTTTTGCTTCAGAACTGAGGAGGAACAGGAGCTTGATAATTGTGAATCAAGTTGAGATATTTCTTACATATATAAACCAAGTATGCATAGGCCATAAAGCAATTTTAAAGACTAAGCATGTTTCAGGTGGTATGTTTAACTCTTACAATAAGCAAGCAGCTGCTTACACAACACTGCTAACTTGAGAAAAGATAGGAGAAGAGAAGAAACCAGATTCTGGTTAGGTATCTGCTGATACAAATCAAAGTAACTGCAGTGCTCATCCCTTTGGAATTCAAATTAGGGACTAGCTTTGAAAAAACATTGTGATTATATATAAAATACATTTTAACCACATGACTTGCTCTGACTAACAGAACTATTCTTGCCTGTTTCGAGGACAGAATTCCTCAATGAAATGACAGTCTGGCTAAATGTGTAGCTCCCTTTGCTGTACTGAATGTCTTGTTTCTCTCTGTAGATGCAAGTGTGCAGTTAAGTGCAGCACAATCCCGCTGCTCCCTGCTGGAGAAACAGCTGGATTACATGAGAAAAATGGTTTGTACTGCAGAACTGGAAAAGAAAATGATTTTACAACAACAGGTGAAGTCCTTTAGCATAATAACAAAGTAGCGATGTAGTTCAAAAGTATAGAAATGTGCAGGATCCAAAGTTTTTTGTGGCCATTGTTTTTCCTCAGCTCTGCTCAGGCTGCTAGCAAACAGAAGCAATTTACTCTGACTGATGACAACCATTCAATGAATTGTATGAAAAGCTCCCTGGGTGGAACTCCTAATGAGCAAAACCATGCTACTACTTGTACACTTGGTAGACAAAAAAGCTGCTGGAAACTTAAGTTGTCTTTGTCTGCCTGGTATTTTTCATCACTTAGCAATTTAAAAAATATGGAATTTAAACTAATTAAACACCTTTACTGTGGTGTGGGGTGGTTTGGTGGGTTTTTTTGCTGTCTGAAACAATTTCAGTCAGTTTCCAACTCCATTCTTGCTTATTTTTTCCGGGCTCAGCTTCAGAAAGAGGAAGATCAGAACCGGTTGGAACTGCATGCAAAACTTGAAAAGCTTGAAGTGCTAGAAAAAGAATGTCTTAAACTTACTGCTACTCAGAGAATTGCCGAAGTAAGCATGCATGGAATGACAGTCTGAAAGTCATTTGGTTTAATTTTATGGCATACTATTAACAGTACTAAGTTTTGCAGAAGTTACCTCTGTTAAAGCATACCTGACTGAATGCCACCCTGGCTTTGTATGCATGAGTCTTTTTTCAATCTGGGCTTTAAAAATTCCTACAGTCAGTTTTATCCCCACATTACAATTGCGAGCTCCTTCAGACTTGTGATTCAGCATGACAAATTGAAGTGGGACTAATCATTCTTGCCTTCAAATTCAGGACAAGATCAAACACTTAGAAGAAAAGCTTTGTAAAGAAGAGCATCAGCATAAGCTAATACAAGATAAAACTGCTCAGGTAGACTGAAAAGATTTTATTTTACCTTATTTTTTAGTACTGAAGAAAGCTATTCTCTTTGTTCAAAATACCCTTCTTTTTTTCATTACACTTTAACTCCACATATTTACTACCCAGGCAGAACTCCTGGAACACTACCTAGACCAGTTATAAACTACTTATTAGAAAGCTTGCCTGGTGTGTTGCATATCTCAATGAAGAAAGATTCTGCTTGGGTTTGTATTAGTGATACAGTTCATCAGCCTCAACTCTGCTCTAAGTGACCCAGGTAGACAATTAATTTCTAGAAAATCTGTAACTGAATCAGGTAAACTTAATTTACAGTAACTCAAAAGTGGTCACATATGAAACCTTATATCCCAAGTGAGGTTGGTTATTATGTTTATTTTCCTCCCTTTGTTAAGACTGTAGAAATCTAATACATAGGGTTATACTTGAAAAAACCTTAACCAGTGAAATGTTGTTCATCAAATGAGATCTTGTACAATTCATTATTCTGTGAAGCCATAATCAGTTTGCTGGGCCACCATCCATCTGAGAGAGGACTATTTGCCAAAGAGAGCAAAATCAAAGAAATTGTTTATTAAAGGGGCAAAGTAGTCATATTCCAAAGCTCACTTTGTGCATAAGTAGCAGCCAGTTTGAGAGAGAGACCAGCTGTGGGGGAATTCTCTTGAGGTGGGGTGGGGGGTGCAGTGCTGAAGAGAAATATTGGAAGAACCTAAGCAAAGCTGATGCCTTAATTTAATTCATCACTGCTGTCAGCTTTTATACCTCATCCAAGGATGATGGGTTTTCATCAGTCCAGGAAGCTTTAAATAACATGCAGATTTGTAGCCCAGATGTCTGACCACTTCCAGAATCCAGAAGAATGACACAGTTGAAAACTGGTAGGTTTTTTGGCTTCTTGCTTAGACTGCTTTCTGCTGCAGAGCAAAAGGCCTAGTACAGAGATTTTATCTTCTGCAAAACATGGTAAGAATGACTTTCCCAGAGCAGATAGTCTAAACATTTGCTCAAGAAAGGACTTAGGTGCAGTAAACTGAGTGCTAAACTAGTGTTGGTACCATATTAGTACACTGTGGGATGGATTTCGGTCTGTTGGATCTGGGCTGGGAAGCACAGGGTATGGTGTGGTTCACTTCCCCTTGATGACACAAAAGCCAGAATATTCTCACTTTAGTGGTGGAACTCCAGCATTGTTTAGTCAGAACTGTAGCACGTGCCAAAACAAAGTCCTTGTCCTACATTTAATTGGGAATGATTATCATCCTGTTTATCATGGGCCTTGATATCAACTTTGAACCACTGAGCAATCTGAGGATTGTCCAGCAGGTTTGACCTCAGTGTTACACAGACAGGCTTAGTTCTCTCTGTCCCCAGATTGTAAGAGCCAAATATTCATATAATTTGGATTTTATTATCAGATCCTCAACATGTGGCAGGATTGGTTTATCTCAGTTGCTGGTTGTCACAGTGGAAAAATACAGCTGCTAGTGCAGCTGAATACGAAAATGAGGAATACTAAGAGCTGCAAGATCTGCCTGATACCCTGCCTTCCTAGTAATCTGTTTAGTTTTTAAGAGTAGCTTATGCCTTCCAAGCAGGACAGTTAATAGTGCCCTTAATTGGTTCTTACCCAAGCATGAAAGAGAGAATTAATTAAACCTTGCTATTCCATACTGCTAATATTACATTAAATGGTTGTTTTCTCTTTTGCTTATTGCCACAGCTTCAAAATGGATTTGATATAAACAGAATTTTGATGTCTTCAGTAACATCTCAATGTGAACCTGAAAAGGAAAATGGGAAGAACAAAAAACCTAGGAAGGTAATGTGGAAATTTTTATTAGCATACTGTTGCTGATAGCATCTGACTTGTACAGAGACTGGAATTTGTGAAAAATGGTGATGTAAGAGGCACTTGATTAATCTGCTGCACTTTGCTCCACTTCTAAAGTGACAAACAGTGCCAAATAACTCATTTTCTCCCTTTTTTTTCTTTCCTTCATTAATTAAAATGGTACTGGGGCTGATAGGACATCACTGGAAACCTTTCCTTACCAGCTTTACAATTATCTCTGTTAAAGTCTTACTGCCATTCCCCACGTCCTGTCTTAGCTGCCTTTCAGTTTATCTGGAAAAATTAGTTTCCAAAGTTTTAGCTCAGCATCTTAAGATGGTGTGTTTTGGGGGGATAGCCGAAATCCAGAGAATTTATTTTGCAACGCATGTTACAGATCAGTCAAAATTTTGCAACTGTGCTTTTGAAAACGTAAGTAAAAAAGGTTCGATTCCTTTAATGTTAGCCTAATTGTTAAACAATCTCCTACATGCATATGGAATAAAATTTACATGTGTCAGCTATTGGAAATTCTTACTTGTTACACATACAGGAGGGAAATCTGTTTTTTTTGAAACCAGAAGAAAACTGAGGTGTGATGCATTTCACTGTGTATTTACTTGAATTTTACTTACTAAAAAAAAGTTTAAGATTGTACTCTTGGGTCAGCAGATTGGAATTTCTTGTCTTATATTTGCTTACGGCAGAGAAATCCTACAATGAAGAAAATTCAGCTTTCACAATTACATGTAAAGGCTGGTGAACTACCTTTTGTGGCTGGGAAGGTAGGTGAAAACCACTGTTCTCACTCAAGTGGCATCTACAGTTTGAGTAAGGCTCTGTAGTTGTTAATTACTTCTGTAAGCCACTAATAAGTCTTCTTTAAGTCTGTCAGCTCCAGCCATTCTGTCAGTGCAAATGTACAAAGTGTGTTGCATATTATGAAGCATCGCAATCCATGTATCTCGTCACGAAGACAAGGAGGAGCTACGTCTGGGGTTTCAGGACACAGTGCACTTTCAAAATCCTCTTGTTTCACATCACCCACTGTCACCAGGAGCTTTTCAGACCTTCTGTTGGCCTTAGAAGACAAGCTGGGCCAAATGAGCTCGTGAGTACCCATCCCTGGTGTTGTGTGTAACCGTGACTTCAGTGGTAGCCCTGAGAAGCGACAGGGTGCTGCAGACAAGCCTAGCCTGTTTTAGCTGTAGGACTTCTTGTTGACAGAATGACCTGAGCAGGCTGGACTGATAGGATTTTTCTCTTTCAAAAAATTCTTTCTGTCCTGGTGCTTCACTGGTTTTGTTTTTCTGCTTCCACATCCCGTATTTAAACAGGCTGCTACTAAAGTAATAGCTGCAGCAAGTGAAAAGCCTTTCAGACCTGTGCTTTTTAGAAATTTTAAACATATTGTGAGATATACAGAATAAACCAAAATTTTTCTCCTGGAGAAGGCTGCAAAGGTGGTGCTAATATTGAGTAGGCCTGCAGGATGCAGTCAGCCTGGGTGGTGGAATGGGTTAGTACAGGTCCGGCATGAATAGTCCTGTCACAACATCTGTCCTGTTCCTTTGTACTCACTCTGTGTTCTTTCCTTACCAGTGTACCTGCTGGGTCTTTGTGCTGAGTCAGTCTGGTGCTCATACCCTCTGCTTGTTGATAGCAGGAGAACCTGCTGGTCCTGTAAGGGGGTTGTGAAAGAGGGACAGTTTCCTGCCAGAAAATGGGCAGGGTGTGGAAGAAGGTAACACTTTAGGTGGGAGTGTATGTATCTTTCTAGCCATGCAGGTAAATGTGGATTACAACCTGTTGTGTTCTTAGGCATCTTTCATTAATGCAGGCTTGTGGGACTGTGGACCAAAGCTCTGTAGCTGGCTGTAGCAGACATGCCAACATGATGAGCTGTGGTTTGAACAGAGGAGGATGTGCTGATTAAACCAGTTAGGATGTTGACACTGATTCGAAATCCTTGATGTGGCAAAATTTAAACTGGCAAGCAATCGCATGTTCAAAAAGCAATGTCTGTCTTACTCATGGCAGTTCAAGGACAGGCTTTTTTTTTTATAGCAACAACCAGTTTCTTCAATTAAACTGTCAATGAAAAGCAGTTACTCAAAAGTCAGAAAAGAAGCTCTGTCTTTTGTAAAGGGATTACTTATCTAAGAGGGGGTCTCTGGCTTCAACTTGTTCAGGTATCTGGGTATCAAGATCTACACAATTTCTTTTACTTAATCTGATTAGTTTAATTAAGCAGCCCACTTTGCTGTAAAACTTTTTGAGTAGAATATTTAAATTTGAATAATTTGTCAGAAAAATTGTAACTTGAATGTACTAGTTTAAAAAATACTTGTGTATTACACTAAGCCTTCAAAGTCTACGCTAAATTGTGCAGGAAGTGAAAATGTTGTACTTCACAGGTGCTGTTCACTTTCAAAAATCTCATTTTGCACACTATTACACATGTAGTTGTTATGCCTGTAGGAAGAGGAGAAGTAAGATGGACATCAGCTAAAAATTTGGAACAAGAAAATCAGACTCACAGGAAAACCTTTTCCTTTTCTCCAGTTAATATATTCCAGATTAGTATGTATTGTGTGAGGGTAGAAATAATGCTAAATTTCTGTACTCTGCACAAAATGGCTCTTGCAGGAAGAAGCAACTCTTGCAGGAAGAAATCCTAGATATCATATCATGAATACTTAGATTGCCATTCTTGTCTTTAATAGTGAGCATCAAGAACTTCTGAAGCAGATACAGGAGACTCAAGACTTCCAAGCTCGTGAAGACCTGAAACAGGAGCTGGATTGCCTTGTAAAACAAATGGAGAGCAAAAGAAAACAAATATCCAAGCTGAAAAAGCATCAGGCTACTGTAAGAATGAAATGTAAAGTCTCTAGCTAGTAACATTCTAGTTGAAAGGCTGCCACAACTCTGCCTCCTGTTGTCATCAGCTAGAATGTCACTGGACTGTTTAAAGCCACGGTGTTCCAGTATGGGTGATTATAATTAGAATGCTGTCTCATATTCTTGTACCTCCAATTCCTTCATTTAATCAAGAAAAAGTGCTTACAACTGGCAGTTAGGAATGTATTCTGGTGGGAAAGCTTCTTGCCCTGTGGCAGTTCTGCAATACAGAGTTGGGTTGCTCTGTCTGTCACTTCTGCTCACCGTGTTAAGACAAACTGTTGAAATTTCATTCCTTTGTATCTTGTCCTTCAGGGGAGTGAGAAAATGGAAGCTGTAATTCCTTTACAGACTGGATTAAGTGTCTTTTATATTACTGAAACATTGAAGCTTTTTTATTAATTAGTCTGTTGACCAGAGCTTCTCCAAAAATAATAGCTGGACAAGCCTTTCAGTTTTGTTTAACCCTTAAACTGAGTGAGTCCTCATTCTGTCATTATTTAGTTTAGAGCCATAGATAACAACTTTTCAGACATGCCTACATAAAATCACTCTTCTGTAGCTGAACTGCTTAACTCTTTTGTAGCAATTTGGTTTGGAGCATATGATTAAACATTCAATCCATAGTTCTGATTGTTTTCTGTTTTTTCATCTTATGTTTCAAGACAAATAGACTTACCTGAGAACTTTGCTTATACAGGAGCCAAAATAAAACTCAGTGTGAGACTTTATGAAACGGGGAGGTGATAGTTAATTTAAATCTGACCAATTTTATTCCCAGTCATTTTTTGATAGAGTTTATTCACTTAAACTTTTTATTGTCCGTGTAATTGCAAGCATAGAGGTGCTTTATGTCATAGCAGATGTGTCAGACTTGCACGTTAGCAATATGGACAAAAGGACATTGACTGCTGAGTCCTCGCTGCCTCTCTTGGCAATGTCTACTGGTTTTTTTGATAAAACTCTTATTCTTGAAGAGCCAACAATTAGTGTTACTCCTTGCCTCAAAGTCTTGCTGACTTCATCCTCAGGAACCTAAGACAGTAGACAACAACTGCACCTTTGTTTCTTTCTTTTGCATATCTTTATGGCTACAGCTTGCCTTTGTTTTGAGATGATGAGGAGTAGCACATACAATGTGGAGCAACCTTGTTATTGTCTGCCTTTTATCGGTGTGCAGATCTTCTGGCAAGTCCTCTGTGCTCTGGTACAGCCTGGTCAGAGCACACCCCTTAGGGTCATGCTGAAAATAGTGTCTGTATGATTACTGTCCATCATGCCCTGGTTATCCATACAGGCCATTCCTCTAATTCCTTGGCCTATATTGTTTTTTTCTGGTGCTTTTGCACTGACACATTTCTATTTGTATTTTGTACAGACCAATCTTAATATTTCTGATGCATATTTCTCTTTCTAGAACCTGCCACACTAAAAGTGCAATGCTAATCTCTGTGTTTCACAGTTAATAGTATGTTCTAGAATGCAATTAAAGTTAATTATTTTTAGAAATGGACTTAAAGCCTACATTGGCATTTGGAATGCTTCCAGCCTAATTTTGTCATTGGGAAGTGACCTTTTCATGCTAAGTGCAAGTCAAGACTCATTATTTGACATTTTAAAAAACATTCTTTAGCAATTAACCCTATTTATTCTGTTTTCCATTTCTTTTAAGGAGGCTTCAAAATAAGCTGCTTAGATCCAGTAACCGATAATTAACAGTATACATTTTAGAGGTTTATTTGTTCTTTGGTTTTTTTATTAGGGTAGTACAATCTGAAATGGAAAGAGACTGTTGTAAGTATAGATTATTAAGAGATGATATTCCATCTCTCTCAAGCAAGCATTTTTATGTTAGGGAGCGATGGGATTCAAAAACCAATTGAGTTTGGGTGAGGTCAGTTTTCTGTGGTTTCTGTATGGGCAAGGTCAGTTTTCTGTTACAGTGAGACAACTGTGCAAGGTTACTAAATTTAAAGTTTTCTCTTTCTTTAATGTCCCTTAGACACCTGTAGTTTGGACTTCAGTAGAAGTCCAGTCAGCTCTACAGCTGTGGGTCTTCGGAGTACGTAACATGCTAATTAGTAATTTTTTTTTCTTAGGTGCAGAAATTAAAGAGAAAAACTGAGAAATTGAAGCAAGGGGCAACTCACGTCAAACTAAAGGGTGGTGAACAAAAGGAAACAAAGGAGGTTGCAGTCACTGTAAAAGAAAGTATGTCTAAACCTTGTCCTGGGCAGAAAAGCAGAAGCTCTCTTCAGCTGCTAAAAGCTGTGAGGAAACTTCAGTTATCTCTGAAAAAAGATGATATCATCTGAAAAGAACAGTTCTGAAGCTTGCTATGTTAGATGTTTTTGAAGTTGTCTGACACCTAGTAGACTTTTAGTTGTACAAAATACCTTTTAAAAATAAACTAGATACAGTAGACATGTACATTCTAAACTCTCTAGTAGGTCAGATTGTTCACCTTAGAATTAACTTTCATGTAGTGTAGTTATAACTCAACTACACTTCCTTGTAATGGAATAATGAAATGTTATTATTTGCTAACTTGTCAAATAAAATTTTATACTTTTTTTACACTTAAAATAGTATGTGATCTTTGGTGTCGTATTTCCCCGGCTGCCAAGGAGATATTTAGAGCTTGCTTTTCCAGAATGACTTGGGCTAGTGCTTCTGTACAAATAAAAACAAAAGCCTTCCTTTTCTCTAATAACTGAAGATTCAGATCACTGTGAATGAGGCAGAAGAGGTATTTTCTCTTTATGAATGTATGTATGTTTTCATTATTATTAATATTATTACTTTATAAGCTCTGTTGACAGTCTTAGCATGAGGGACAGCTGAGGTCTGGAAGCAGAACCCATGACTTGGTTTAGCCACAATAATATGGGAGTGTTCTTGATACGTGCATGGGAGGGGACACTGCCAAATACTTGAGTGCTTGTCTTCTCTTTTAACAGAACCTGCTTCTAGCACAGTATGCAGTGACTGAGCTGTCATAGAGGAGACCTTCAGCTGTGTACCTGTTACCAATCTTCTTATTTACAGATTATTTCTGGCTTAGAAAAGCACACTGTATGCTTAAAGCTGCTTAGACAAAATTTGAAGCATGGTATTTTTCTGTGGTGCAGATGGCTTTTCTGAGATAGGTTTATGCATTTCTGGATACTGGAATCACTGATACTGGTCAGGATACAGTATATAAATACCTCTGGCTCCCTCTGTGCCTTGCCCTGGTATTTTTGTTGACTACAGAATCCTGGGGAGAGGGGGTTATTCTGGAGCTGGAGAAGCAGGGCCCTGGCTCCCCACTTGGGCAGGAGCTGTGGTGGAGGGCTGCAACTTTGGGCGCGTCAACCAGGTATTGGATGGGGCAGTGTTTAAATGATGGCAGCATTGAATAGTCAGTCTCCAAAATGTATGTGCTGACAGGGGCTGTCCAGTCCCAGAAAAAAACTTGTGTTTGCCCTTCTGTGGGGTGAGTGGCTGGAGGGAAAGGGAAACAGTTGAACCCGGTCCTGCTGGTGGCTGGGTGTTTCTCATCTCTGCCTGCTTCAGAGCAGGGCGAGGAGCTGAAAAAGCTGTCTAGCCCAGAGCCAGAAGCTGGGATTTGAGAGGGGAAAACAGCGATGAATGATATGTGAGCTTACACTGGCTGACTGGTTACATCACTTGTATTTCAACTCAAAAGATTTAAAAACAGTTCAATAATTATCTTCTTTTCTGCTTTTTTTTTCTGAAGCTTTTATTTCTGTAGTGCATGTGTTTTCACATACCAAAGCAAAGCAGATGCATTTCAGCATTGGCTGAGAGATTCAAACCGGATACAAAGAAAGTGTATCCCAAACCAGTTTTCTTGCTTGAAGAAAGGCACAAAATTTGTTTTCCAGTTGTATTTTGGGAGGGAGGGGTAGGGTAGGAGGTCAGCTTATGTATTTATTTATTAGCATATTCACAGTTTGAGGCAATTGTCAGTCATGTAAAATAAGTCTTCAAAGAAATATCCATCTGAATAATTCTCTAGAAGCTGCATTGGGAAGGTAAGCTTGTGCACAACTGTGGTGAAGTTCAGTTCCATGAGAATTAGGCAGATCACAATGAATTTTGCTGGGATCCAAATGCTTCTTGTCTTTATGCTCCAAAAATGTTCTGGCCTGGAACTCCATAAACGTACATTTGGAGAAGGCATAGTGGTCAGAGCAGGCTTGTTCACAAGAACAATATGTCTTTGGCTTAGTAAGTGCTTGCTCTACTCTTTTGCAAATCCTTGTTTTGATTTATATCCTGCATGTTTTTATTTGTCTTCTCAGATGAAACTGTATATATCTCTTTTTTATTAATGGTTTGGATCTAGCTCTGAAAGGCAGCAGACAAAAACACACAGCGATCCCAAAAAAAAGACTTACTGGTTTATTTACTTGAAATCTGGGTTCTTTTATGCTGAGTTGTGCAAAATTGCGACAACAGGTTTTATTGGTATTTGAATCAAAGGTCATATTTTATGGTTAGATATAAAGGAAAGTAGACAAAAGATGTAGGTCAAACAGTATGATTAAAAACACAGACCAACAAATTGCATCCAACAATAGTTCACTTTCCCGCTGCTAATGGAATATGCTCGCACAATTTAATGGCTTGTTACTTGAGCCTGCTGGAAAGAGTTTGTCCTAGTACAAAAGACATTCAGTTTGAGCATGTGTGTTACAATCTTCTAACCAGCAAAGCTGGAGGTTGGACATAGCTATAAATCCAGTGTGTTCTGGGAATAGAAGCTGGCAAAAACACTCAGAGCTACATAATCAGGGCAGGATCTTGCTGGGATTTGGATACTGGCTAACGTAACTAAGTGCAGATGTTTATGTGGACTGAAATACATTCCCAGAATAAGAATATTGTACAAACAGATGATGATTTTATAGCAGGGAAAAAAAAGCCAAGGAAGTGAGGATAATAAAACAAGCACTCTTACTTTTGATGAAGCATGTTCTCTTTTCCTCTGCTTGCGTGCACCGAAGTGGTCAATGCTGCCTCTACTGTGTCCCCTGCTGGACCCTATTGAAGCTTCTGCAAGTTGCTTGGGCTGTGGCTCTGGTGCTCACCTGAAAGTCTCCAAGGGGTCCCATGTGAGTGCCGCTGTCTGTCTTAGATGAGAGGAGAGAAACAAGCATTTCTGAAAGTGTTGCTCTGAGGGAACAGCTGAAACAGATGAATCTTATCCCAAATGCCAAGTCATTAGTCTTACAGCCATATCTGTGTTATTTTTATCTGAACTCCACTGGCTATATAGTGGCATCATTTCTTTTCTCTTGGTTCCTTCTTATTTATACAGCTGAAGAACTGCCTGCTCTTTATTTTCCTTAGCAGATTTTAATTTAGCTGGTGTTTCTGCTTTAGTTTGGGCTTCCCAGCCCTGACTTTTGGCTTAGCTGCACCTGTGTCTTTTTTTTTTTTTGGGTCATGATTGTGTCAACTGTTCAGTTTTGAGACCTGAATACACACATGGGATCCAGAAATACCAGCTTTTTCATTGTGTGTTTACCACAGAATTAGGGTTGAAATGGAATGGAATGTCAAAACATAAACTAAATTCATTTCATGTTGCATATTGTAAGCAAAACTTTTTATTTCCCTGGCAGGTCAAGTGTGTCCTTCTTACAGTGAAGAGGAAGCAGCTTCAGACATAATGCTGCAATGTATAAACTGAGTGGTCACATAGGAGACTTTCCTCAATGATGATGAGGTGAAAGCTAAGATGGTGTATCCAAGTTTACCATTACACTTCAAGGAAGCTGCAGACTACTTGGACAATAAGTGGAGGAAAAACAGAGGGGAAGAACACTTCCCTACTTGAGACAGAAAACAAAGGAGCTGGACTTATGTCTCCACTCTATTTTCTCTAGGTTATAAATCTTAAGAAACATGGGACATTGTTGTAAAGGTGGAGAGAATAAAATTCTGTTTGCACTTATGAATAGGACATAAAATAGTGGGCTAAAATTCAAGCTTTCCAAAGGTAGTGTAAGTTAAAACACTGACATCTAGGCTAGGAGTCTGTTGACCATCTGTAATGAGCATCCATTTTTAAGAACAGGATAAACAAATACCTTTAGGGAACAGATCTACTTTTTCCTGCCCAAGAGCAGTGAAAGTAGTAGATGGATCATAAAACCTCTCCCTGGTCCTACCTCTTTAGGGCTCTGAAGTGTTTCAGCAGTTTGCCATGTTTTGCTTTTGGGTGAGATCTAGGGGGCCTTTTTTAATGGTCCACAGTTTTTCACCTATGTTTTTGATTTTCATGCATTCATTTTACTCAAATGGAGAAAAATTATGTAATGTATGCTTCTTGTAAGTAAAGTTATCATAGAACCTTAGAATATCTCAGGATGGAAGGGAGCCATAAGAACCAATGAATCCAATTCCCTGCTCCTTGCAGGGCTACCTAAAGCTAAACCAAATGACCAAGAGCATCATCCAGATGCTCCTTGAACTCAGGCAGGTTTGGTGCTGTGACCATTCCCCTGGGAACTTGGTCCAGTGACAGACCACCCTCTGGCTGAAGGTCCTTTTCCTAGTGTCCAGTGTTGATACATGACAATTAAAAACCTGTTCTCCTCCAGAAGGTTTCTCAGCTCTCCTGTCTGTGATAGAGGCATACTAGGAAGGTGACAGAATTGTGAAGGATGCTTGTCAAGGAACTCCACTGCATAGATGTGCATTGTAATATGTGTTTATAGGATTGACGAGTATCCAGATGGGCTTTTTAAGAGCTTTGACACAAAAAAAAAAAAAAAAAAAAAAAAAAGTGGAAGACAAGAGTTTGCCAAAAAATGTCTTCTAATTAAGTAAATTCTACTGTTTCAATATAGTCTTTTCATATCACTAAACTTGCCTACTCATAAATTTACCATCTGAGCTGTGTTGAGCCTGACGAGTGTTTGGATTATACCAGCTTGTATGTAGCATCCTGTTGAACATTTTTTTGTCTATGGTTCTGTTGGAATTCCAAATGATGCATCATGTTTCAGAAAAGAAAGGGAGTTAATACTGAAGAAAGACTTATGGGGAGGTAGATAAAATGTACAGTGGTTTAAAAAAAAATCTTAAATCTTTGCCAAGAAGTAACTGAAAATTAAAACCAGAGAAAGTAATAAGATTTTTTAAATCTGGGCCTGTAAAAACAGAATAGGAGGGGGCATAATGCTGTTTTCACAGGAGTAACAGAGTGTAACCCTTGTTTTATTTAAGTAGTAATGTGGACCTGGCTCTGCAGCGTTTATTTAGGTGACAGCTCCCAGTTAAATTCAATGCCTAATAATTTTTCTGTGTTTACCACTTCTTTAGAATTTTTAATTTTTTTTTTTTTTGTTCAGTGTATGCTCCTTTTGCAGGTGCCAGAAGCAAATGCCCTTGTTATTCAGGCTGCTGTCATGCAGAGGGAGTTAGAGAGCTGGGAATAACCCGGAGAAGGGCGCACACAATGACAAGCCTGCTGCTGCTCCAGGTAGGGCTCCCGTTGACTTCGAGGACCCAGGAGCCCTCTCTGGCCCAGCAGGTTGCACTGTGCACATTTGAAAATAAAACCAGTATGAAACTCTTTCCTGAAAACAGGCATGAAAATGCCAGTAATTGCACAGTTCCCTTGTATAATATGAAATTTTTCTCTTCTTCTGTTTCTTGAAAAGACAGGAATCTGTGCCAGACCAGATGGGCTGGGCCAAGGTTCTCTTAATTCCCTGATGGTTTTGTGCTGTTCTATGACATCTGTGTTGCAGGATGGTTTTATTTTCAGTTTTTAAGTGAGTTTCAAATTTTTAGGTTCAGTGGTCTGAATTCTGCCATTTTCCTTGTATTGACTGGGGGGGGGAAGGGGGGCAGGGGAGGGATTTATACCTGTAATACCTCTGGGTCAACTTAAGGGAAGTACACTTGATGAATAAGTCTAATAGCACAGTGGTCTTTGGTGGCTGATTAGCTGTTGTTTTAGTGCTAATGATGACATATAGGCTGTTTAAGTTTCCTATTATGTCAAGCTGCTATTGTTTATGAATGTGTGACTTGCTGGTTATTTCTGATTTTATTCAAGTTTTTTGCAGACCGAATTACTCAGCTAGTCCAGAGTAAATATTTGCATGTACTAAGATGGAAGAGATTTTGTATGCACAGCAGTGGTATCGGATAGTTTTATCCCCTTTATCAGGAGGGAACCAAACCTAGGATCTATCATGTATACATGTAGCACAGCAGCTGATCATGAGAAACAGTGTGTCAGCAATGGCTTTTTTCCCACCCAAATAAAAAGCTATTAACATTGAGGATCATTTATCTCTAGATTTTCACTCTCAGCTGTCTACTTATGATCAGAATTAGCTGCTCAGCAAGATTCACCATTGGGACTGAAATTCTGTTTTCCTCATTGGGTTGGAAATAACATTTGTAAGCACTTAGGAAGAAAATAAACCTTTGAGATTACTCTCAGGCTAGGATTCTTCATGCAGTGGGAATGCAATGGCCTTCTAGCTAATGCAGTAAGAAGATTCAGAAATGCAAAAGTAACAGTCTCTCTTCTATATATGTAAGCAGAAGCAATTTAATCATATCAAGGAGGAACACAGCAATGCAGTTCAGAGAGCTGCAAGGCTTTCCTAACATGAAAGAAAAATCCAGTGAATGTAGTGACACAGGATGATTGTTGATTTACACCCAGTAGTTACAGTGTGTCACCTACACTCTCTGAAAGTAATTTTCTCCAGGTAAGATGAGCATTCTTTGAACAGTAAATGTAACTATGAAGCCCTCAAAAAAGTAAACAGAGAAAGATCAAATTCAATGTAAGAAATCTGTAAGTTTATAAGTAATGAACTAGGCTGCGTACATGTGACTTTAAATTCTTCTAGCAGATTGATTTTACTAGCAAGGAAATGTTACAATGATAAAAATTATTTAGGTAATTAATGAGCTTCCTGCATGCAGTGTAGGTAGTGTTGAGATGCTTGGATTTGTGGAGATCTAGGATGAGGAGAAAGCTTGGAGAGACTTTTTTCTGTATTATCACTGTGATGATGTTTTGATAGAGCAGGACACTGTTGGGGACTGAGACATCTCAATGAAGTCTGCAGACTTGGGGAGTATTTGTTTAAGCATCACCTTTTGAAAATAGTTTTGAATGCTTCCTTATTTTATCCAATTTCTTCAATAATTTTATTTTATCAGTGCTATGTGTCATTGACAGTGAATAAACTTCTGGAATTATATATAATTGATAGCTACAGTTTGTTTTTTTCTTTTGTGTTTCATTTTGTTACTGAATTTGCTACTGAACACTTTCTATGCTTTCTAAATGACTAAGAAAAATAACTGATACGTTCTTAACTCCAATTCTCCAGCATTTGCCTATTTCTTATAGAATGAATGTGGCTGATGAGAAATATCCTGATGTGGTTCAAGACAACTGGGAAAAATTAAGAAGTGTTTTAGACAGGAATTCAGCTATTTTTAACACTGACGTGTTTCCCTGTTCAAGAGTTTTAAGAAAAAATTGTGAGGAATTACCAGCTTTCCTTTAAAACCACAGTCCTACAGAGAACGCATTTGTTGATATGTATTTTCTGAGAAAGGTCAACACTGCAAACGTTGCCATCCTTGGCTTGCATTCTTGAGAAATCTGGAGTGTGGCTTTTAAAGTCAGCC
>NW_008239110.1:7447117-7455088 GCF_000691975.1 Corvus brachyrhynchos
AGGAATCCTGGAAATCTGGTGCTCAAATTCCAGGGTCTGGAGCCTTGAATCTGCAGTGGTTGCTCCTCTGGCCTTACTGTGCCTTGGACTGCAGAAACAGGCAGTTCAGAAGGATATTTGTGGAATCAACTTGATGGAGAAGCCAAGATGTTGTCTCAATTATGCCAAACCCCAAAACTCACCCTTCCAATTTTCTGCAACAATATTATTTAAAATATTTCTGTTTCTGGATATACTAAGAGAAGAAAGTTCTTGTTTAAAGGGTTATGCTGAAGTGTCTCTAGTCTCTAGACTTTCACTCTAAGCTGTCTGCTTATGATCAGAATTAGCTGCCCAGCAAGATTCACTATTGGGACTGGGTATCTAGGAGTATCTGCTTGTGGTTATTCTCAAGTTTTCTTTCCTTTTGAAAGAAGGGAGGGAGTTGTTTACATTGAGTTACTCATGTAAGTGGTACTTAGCAAGCAAGGCAGCATTCCTGTTGCAGAGTGTTTAAAACCTATGATTTAACTCATGCTGTTACAGAGTGGGGATGGTGTGGAACTGTAACAGCTTGCAGGATTGTCTCACAGGAAAAGTACAACCCCTCTCCCCTGGGAACTAGGCTGGTGTATGCCTCGTCCTTGCAGGTGAGGAGTGGGCTGCCTGGGGCAGAGGAAAGAAAGTACTGTGACTTATTCTCCCTGTCTCCTTTCTCCACTGAAAATCCCTTCAGGATGTACCTGTGGATTGGCACAGGGGAGGAAGACACAGCCCTCGGCCGGAGTGGCACTGTCCAACCAGTGACAATTGATTGGGAACAGTGCTAAGGAAAGTACAGATATGTAGCATTTAGTTAGTGGTCTAACCAAGCTCTGATTGATCTAATTTGGGGTGCTGGTGCAGCTGTTTTTCACCCCTTAGTCCAAAGGGGTCCCACAATGGGGAGACACGGCAGCACTGCCCCAGGAGTATGGTGCTATGAGTGCAGGAAGAGCAGGGTTAAACTCTTCGTTCCAAATGCAGCCTCTTAAACCTGCCACATTTCTCTTACACTAGCAGGATAGAAGGAGGGATGATCCATGATCGTGGATACAATGAGCTAATAATGCACAGAGAAGGGAGCAAGACCTACAGCATTACAAAGTTCACCTGAGCCACTCTGTGGAGTAAACCCTTATTAGTATTAAAAGCAACTCAGATGTGCTCTGGATCATTTTGATCTTCAGTATCTCGTTATCTAATATTTGAGGAACAGTTTCATCTTACAATCATAAGTGTCATTCACCTGCTATCTAGATCCGAGCGTCATAGATGAAACAACTGAATGATTAGACAAGACATTAAAAACAAAGCTGAAATAAAGCATGGAACAGATGGCCCTTTATTGCTGAAACAATGAGATAAAAATTGTATTACATGTAGTTCCAGTAAACCCCAAGAGTTTTGCTGAACTTTAGCAAATTCTGTCTTACCTGTTAGAATCTTTGCACCTATAAGCAACACTCACCAATACTGGATAAAGAAGAATCAGCTAACACATAGTCTTTCAAAAGTCTCTGGAAAAGTAGTAGCAGAAAAAGTGCTGCTGTTTGTTATGGTTTGCCCTAAGACAAAAAGCAGCCAACCAACCAACCAACCAACCAAACCCCCAGTGTTAAATATACCTGTCAAAGAGCTGAAAGAAAATATGACAAAGCTTACAGGAACACAGTAGTTTTGGGTCTTCAAGGATGAAGTAATACTGGTATCCTTCAAAGCCTTGAGCAAGCCTGAGACGATGTAAAGAAAGAGAAAACAGTTTTCTTCTAAAAATGGGTGTTATGATGCCAACAGACTCTTCAACACTGATACCAGGCCAGACTCAGCCATCCCTAGTACACCCTTGTTTCAGAAGCTGATGATAGCAGCATCATGCCAGAATCAGATAACAGAGGAGCGATAAACCTGAAATAGTAACGTACTTGAAGTTCTTATGGAATGTGAAGATTCGGGAGGTGTGCGTGTGAGAAGAATGTTGTATATGCCTGAGCAGCACTCTGTTCAGGCAGAAGGATTTGTTAGCTGATGTCCTTTCCTAGAGGATAGGCACTCCTCCAAGGACTGTGGAGGTGCCTTGACCCACAACAGCTGTTTGTCTTTCTTAAAAGAGATATGAAAATAATAAAAATCCACACAACATGGGTTTCCCCTGCCATCATATTCCATTCTCTGACATTTCTGCTTCAGGATGAAAAAACCCAAGGAATTACATCACTGAGTGGATGAAAAGTAAAGGGCACCGACAGCATTGCTTTCAGACATCTTGCACTCATGTTGTTTAAAGTATTGATGTTCTCCAGCTGGTCTGATTACGGTTTTTTCCAGAATTCTGCCACAAGGACAATGGTTTCACTCTGCCCTGGCACAGCACTGAAACCAAGGAGCTGAAACCTCAGTTCCAACTTCTGCTTTCTCACTTTGATATTGACTATAACCTTAAGAATCTCAATAACTCACTGATGAGATTGGACCTCTTTTCCCTGGTAACTGAAATGTACTTCTCAATGGTAAAAAAATAGTAAAAAAAAAATCTTGAAAAGCATGGAAGAAAGTTCCATCTACTATGAGTCAGTGTTTTGCATCACAGAAAATACGATTGTGTTATTTTTGCTCTTGACAGAAAGCAGCAGGAAGGCTCAGCTCACGCCCACTAAGCTCTAATATCTGCTCACGTTCATATTTTCAGTATCTTGGTTCCGAGGCCGTGCCTTTGTTCTCTCACCTCTCACTAGCGTTTTCTGTGCATTTTCTCGAGTTTTCCTGCCTTTGTTTGGTGTCTCCCTGAGCTGTGGTCCTTCCACTAGAGGTCAGCTGCAGCACACCATCGCCCAGGAACTCGCCAGCCTCCAGAGTTTTCGGGATACCAGCAGGAAAACTCTCAGTTTTGTTTTTATTGTCATCCAAAAGGCAAAACCAACCGAAAATCTCTACCACATGCCCAGGGTCCAAAAGAGATGTGTAGCTGTTAAACAGAAATAACAGACTGCTTTTTAATGCATGACTTGCCTTATAAACTGTACCTTGTATGAGCTCAGGTGATCAGCTGAAAAGGACAAAGGTTCGGTTGCATAAACTGATCTGTAAGCCTTTCCTCAAATTAACATTTGACTAGTGCAGCTGATCTCACTGAGTGATCAGAGATAAGCACAGGCAGACATGTTTACCCAGCTAGGCAATGATGTACACTGCCTTCACTGTAGGCTGGCTTAGTTTATGGCTTCTTAGTTTTTGAACAGGACTTTCAAACTACATCTTCTGGGCTAATGCTAGTCTTACCAAAGCCAGTGATAAGAAATTTGCCATTAACTTTGGTTGAAAAACAGTGGTTTTAAAAATCCTGGTCTTCTATTTGGAGGCGCCAGAATTAACAGCAGGGAGTTTCACTGTGTCTGCTGGGAAAAAAAAAAAAAGGAAACACAGGACCAGAATGTCTCCTTTGTCCCTTTACCACTCCACCTATTTTCTTATTTTTTTTTCCTGATATCTATATATGCAGTATTGCTTTACTCTAGGATTTCTTATCCATCTTAGGAAATTTATATCAGTACCATCTCCTTTTGTGCTTTAGGTTCTGCAAAACTTTAGAAGCATCTTCTGCAAACAGCAGACAATGAGAACATTTCTAGTTTATGATGCAGAGGTTTCTCAGTCAGAGAGCTGGGGCATGCTAGATGCAGCCAGGACTTTGGAAAAGAGAGACTACAGGATTCCTTATTTAAAGGTAATTATGAGGAACTTTCCTTTTTTAGTTGTGTTAGTCCTAACCAGTCTTCAGGATGTACCAAGATACATTTCAGTGATTAAAGTCTAAAATGTTTCTTTTGACAAATGGAGGGATGATTTTTTTAATAATTCAGGCCTTATCAAACTACAATATTTCCATAGTCAAGAGCCCCTATTCATATCTGCTTAAAATACAAACTGAATGTGTTGCTCTTGCTTTACTATATATTGCATCCTATATAAAAACAGGTAGCAATATTCATAAGTTTTGTGGTTACTTTTATGTCAACCAGATTAATCCTCAAGTAGATCCCTGGCAGCAAAAGCTTTTGATGAAACTGCAACAATAGAAAAAAGGAGATAAGCTGGTGGACCTTCATTCAAAATCTGTAGAGGTAATAGAACTCACAGTAATTTAATTTAAAGTTATTTTAGTTTATTTATTGGACACTTCCAGGGAAATTGAAATCTCTAGAGAAAGGTTGCCTCAGGTTTATGTATCATGTACTTATGCTTGAATTCATGAAAGATCCATTACTAAGGCACTACAGAGATATTTTTCCCCTCTTTCTCAGTTCAGCAATTTCAAAAGGCAGCTCAAACACCTGCATAAATATTCAAAAGTTCTGAAGTTCACCTAAGTCAAGTCAAAATCAGCCCTGGAATTCATGTCAAAGGGATTGCTCAGAACAGCTCTTTTTGTAATGTGACCAAGGTTCAGACCTGTGCTCAAAAGACAAGGAGAGATGCTCTAATAATAAGGTAGAAGTCGGTGGGGCACAATGTGCCCCAGGGAGCAGCTACTGAGTGTCTTTATTTTGGTTCTAGCTTCACAGGGTCTCTTGATTCTGGTGATATAATGCCATTTTGGGACATTTGGAGGATGTGCTACCTGCCACCCAGCCTCCTTGGAAAAATGGCAATGTGTCTTCACAGATCAGGCCAGTTTTGCATCCACAGGGAGCCTGAGGCATCTCTAACACCTCCCATTCATTTGTCCTAATTGCATCTTATTGACTATGTGTATCCTTCAGGGCTGACCTGCACCTGTCCAGCAAGTTCTGTTCATTTAACCCTGCTGCTGATGCTTGAAGGAGCTGTGGGGTGTGACAGGCTGCTCAAGTGTGCTGGGGTCTTGCCACATTTTCCCAGTGAAATTGGAGCAGGTCTGAGATATCCTCATCTGTAAAACTGGAATAACAGGAGTGCTCTGCCTCTGAAACATGAGGAAAACTAATGCAGTTAAGATGGTGAACTGCTACATAGAGATGGATCAATATAAATATCTCATCCAGTAACACTGATCTGGCGTCAGAGGATGAGGTTACTGCCTCTCATCCCCTGGATGAGCCTGAAGCACTATGAAAACAAGAAGACATTGTAACTCATCTCCCAGTTTTACAGAAAATAAATACCTTCTCTGAAGCTGTGGAGGAGTTGTGCCCCTATGTGCCCTCTTCTATCAATAATCACATTCCTGAAAAATGGAAAGTCCTTGGTGCACTGTCTCTTCTTTTATTATTCCAGCTCATGTGAGGCTGTTTCAGCCCGGAAATGTCACTGAGCTCCTGAGGTTTCTGTTGCCAAAGAACCACTGCTGCAGTTCATCCAAATACCTCTGTGCTCAGGCTTGAAGATCCCTGCTGTCTAGAAAGGGGGTAGTGGGCTTGTCAAAGAGCCATAGATGATGCTGTGGATGTGTTTGAGTTGTGGGCAAGCATTCATTTGGGACCCTTGTTGGCTGGTAGCTGTTTAGTAGAGAAGCAGTAATGGGTCAGAAATTGTTGACTCCCAACCAGTAAGAAAGTGAATAAAGTAAATACTTGGGAAATAAATGGAAATGTAATTTCCATAGACTCTGATATTTAATTTATATTTTTATTAACAGCTTCTTTGTCTTCTGCCCCACCTTTTTAATTTTTTTTTTCTCCTGTTTTAAGTATGGTTCCGTTTGTTCAAAACAAATGACAGAGTCCTATGAAACTCCTGTTCTGAATATCATTGAAATTCCTATCAATGCTTTGCTAGAAGTTGTGTCAAGAAAATTTTATGGGTAGTAATAACTGCTAAAACATGACTATGTTCTTCAAATTATACTTCTGATAGAAGTGGCAATTAAAAAATCTCCTGCAAGGTGAGATGTGGTTTTTTTAAAACTCCTTTTGTACTACTATTAATTTTATTTAACCTCGGGTTTGGCAGTACTGTGTGTATTATTATTCTCCCTGGTTCCTATTTAACATTCATTATTACTTTTGTGGGTCTCACAAAGCATTTGAGAGAGGACTTAAATTACAGAATTCAGAAACTGGATATATAGGCTTTACACAGCTGAATTTGGCTTTGCGATATTTTAACTAATGTAATGGATTTGATTTTGATGATACTCTTAGAAAGATTCGATGTTTATGGTTTTTTTTAAAAAAATTTGGTACTGAAATAAGTTTTTTTTTCATGATCCCTGTTTTCAGACCTTTTCCCCATGCCAGATACTTCACAAAGAAACCATTCTTTCAAATCTTCCCACAGCAGGTAATTTTTCTGGAAAGCTTGGATGCAAGCCATCATCACCACTAACAGAAGTAAAACTGGCTTTGCTGCTCATTGAGACAATGAAATAAAAACATAATTCTCGTTGTTTTTTCTATAGCGATTTGCTCACCAAATACGATATGTTTGATTTTGATCATCACTCCTTAAGGATGAGAGGTAACAGGAAACAAGGGAGGCAGTCACTCCCCTCCATAAATCTTAGGAAAAAAACCACTTTCGTATTCTCTCCAATCTTGTATATTTCCTCCATATGCTGTAACAGGCAAATCCATTCTACATTTTCACCTTGGAGAGGGGGCAGCAGAGAACTTTCTCAAATACAGAAGAAGCAGTCAGGAGCAGTGCTGCAGAGGCCAGATGCTCTAAACTGATCTTGACTCACTGTGGGATGGGGTCTGGCATGCTGACTCATTGGCCTTGTGAATCTTTTGTCTGTATTTGGTGTGAGAGTGATGGAGGATCTCCAGCACACGTCAGCAGTGTCAGAAACACATCCTGTGTGGTCAAATTCTACCACTTCTTTTCATGCCGCTGGACAGCAGAGCTATGATCATGTCTGGGAGGAGTTCCACCAGATACCTAGAATGGTAGAAATTATGGATAATGGTCAATTAACACATCTAGCAGGCATTTGTCAGCTTTGAGAGAGGGCTTCTCCAACAGATTCCTGTTTGGACACCAGCCTTCCCTTTTTTCAAAATTCAGTCTCCTGCTACTGCTGCTAAGCAGGAGCTGCCCAGCTGCAGTGTATGGTGCTGTGCCAAAGTGTCCTCCATTCCTTGTGCTCACGAGCTCCAGTACAGCACAAGCAGCGTGAGACTGCACCTCTGTAAAAATAACATGGGGATGTGCCTGTAGCAGGGCTGGGGCGTGGATTTAGCTACAAGAAGTGTGACCTAGTACTTACTGAAGGGTAGTGGTCTCAAGGAATGGGTTAGCATGTGTGTATGGGGGAGAGGGGAGGAAGGACAAGGGCATGCCCTGCGTGCTGGAAGCCATCCAGCAGCTCAGCACCTGGGGACCTGAGAGCAAATGCCTGCTTTGTGCAGGGGCAGGTGTGATAGCAAGTTCCTCCTCTAAAGGAGGAAGTGGCATCTGTGGACATTGCCTCACAGAGGCTCTGAAAATGCAAGAGATCTCCACATTTTGGAGAGGAGGGGAAAAAGCCCAAATGGCCTCACTGTGATGGTAGTGAATGAAAAGTAGGACCTACTTCTCTAGCATCTGGGGAAGTTACAGTATCTGTGTGGCAAGCTCTATGACTAATCCTCTGAACGTGCAGCTATCCCTTTGATGCAGATGGACTTTGATTCCCTATTTCTTTATTGTCCTTCGGACTCAGAAGCCCTACAGCTGCTGCATTAGGCACAGAAGGGTTACACCCCAGAAGTTTTTGTATCTACAGCCCAATGTTTGATTTGGCTCACTCTACCCATGCCTGCACCAGTGGGCCCTGGTGGCAAGGTAAGAAAAAAGTGAAAAATCTCCTTGCTTTGCTGCTGTTTTTTAAAGAGGAAGGTCTCAGCTATTGGAGCTGGATGCAGCCTTAATGTTAATGAGAAGGTCTTGTGCCCATGCACTTGGCCAGGATCAAGCATGGCAGTAATATAGGAGCTGGTAAAAGGGAACAGAGAGAAACAGAGAGAGAGCATTTAGCCTCACCCGTTCCCTCTT
>NW_008239110.1:7455113-7473388 GCF_000691975.1 Corvus brachyrhynchos
CCTCTGCCCTGCTGATTAATCTGTCCCAAGCTTGGTACCGACTCTGTGTTAAAAAATATAGCCACTTTTTTTTTGACAGGAAAATTTCCCACATGTGAAAAAATACTGAAGGTCTTCCTACCTCAGGCTGACCCAGACCAGGAAATATTTGATTACTAAATGAAAACTTCAGGAAAAAAAGGCTAAACATTGGGTTGACTCATGCAAGCAACATGACATTTAATTAAAAAAAAAAAAAAAGAAAGAAACAAAACAGGTTTGCACTGTACATCTTTTGTCAAATGCACTAAATTCACAACTGGGTTGAAAGAGTACCTGTTTGAGGGCAATGCAAGGAATGTGACTCACTTCAATTTTAAAAGAGTGTAGTCATCAAGGTTATTGAAAAACTAGAATTAGATCCTCCACAAAGACAGAAAGAAAAAGGTGCTGTCCAGGTCTCTATGCTTTTAAAATAAAACTTTAGCTGCTATCCAAAAATATGCCATCACTTTTTTCTTCATGTCACTCACATTTTTTCAGACAGCATTGTTGGTTGTTTTGGAGTGGAAATTTTAAATGAAAATGCTTTATCCCATTCTTAGTCCATATACTTACTGTGATATTTAAAAGAGATGTACAATTAATGCTATTGATTCAGGAAAACATATTTTAATACTATTTGACCTCACGCTATTTTAAGTAATAGAGAAGGAAGGACCAAGAGTTTCCCAAATTTAAGAAATCAGACCTTTAGAGTCAATGAGAACACGAGTGAGGATGATCATACTAAGTAAGACAGAGAAATTGGTTCACAGATAATCTATCATTGCAAGGATTGTGTAAAGAATTCATTGCTTGACAGTTTGTCATCATGATTTTCTTGGCTTGAAGGAATTCTTGGAGAGAATACAGTCATGTCAACTTGCAAATTTACAGAACTGCCAACGTAGTCCTATCTGTGCTACTTCTATTAAAAGCTTTGTTAGAATGTCTCATGTTGAGCAGGATAAATTTGTCAAGCACCAATTTGTAAAGATACATTAAAACAATTTTCTGTAATCAGAAAAACCAAGGCCAAGATCAATGCTATAAAACCTTTAGCACACTGAACAGAATTCCAATTTATGCCATCCAAATAAATTTGATTAGAGAAGACATAAGAATTTTTCTTACCTACTTGATTGTCTGAGGCAATTAAATGGATAATGCCAAGTAAATCACTGTCCATAATGATCCACAGTTAATAATTACTGTGTAACTCCCAGTGATCTTCTCATTTACACTGATACTAATGCCAGTTTAATTCCACTGATACTGGTGGAGCAACTCCTGATATTTGCAAGAAGGCCTTGGAATTGATACCAAGGCAGGTGTAGCTGTTTTCCTGCTTGCTGTTCTTCTGCTATTCTTTTACTACAGTGTTGAATGTGCTAGAAAGAAATGAGAAAAAACCCAAACCAAGTATTTAGTTTAATTTTATAGAATGTTGGATAGAGCATTTAATATATGCTTGTTTTGGGGGTATTGTGTATATGTCACAGTAAAACCTTCCTACAGCGTCTTCTGATGTTACTTCTTTGTTCCACACTATGATTTTACCCCATGCTCATCCTGTGACCTTCTGGAGCCCAGAAATCAGTTTTTCTTTTATGTCTAGAAGAAAGAGGATGAACTAGGAGGTCAGACATGTCACTAGCTGTAGCTGTGCTGAGGTTTTAGTGGAACAGATGTTCTGAATGTCTTTGGAAAATTTCCTTGTTCTGACCCTTGCTGCAATTTTGTCTTTGAAACAGGGACAGCTCCTTCATACAACCCAAGGACAAACCACTAGGGACTGGAAAGGAATCAAATATTGTAGAGTTTATATGCTGTGATAATTTCACTGCTGGCTGGATTATGAATTTCATCCAGTATGGAACTTCCTTCCCTTTTCTTTTTACTATGATAAAGCCACTGCATAAAACTACAAATGTATGTATATATTTAATAAAGCCCAAAAGAAAGAACAATTATACCAACATATTGACAGAAGCAATAGTGCCATCCTTTTCCATTATTCCATACTGCAGGTTTCCATGACTTTCAGTTCTGTAGGCAGCACCAGTCTTCTTTTAGACAACAGACATAGCGAAACTCTCTGCTTTGGAGAGGTTCAGAAATCTCCTTGAATAGTAAAAAAAAAAAAAATAATTACATTTCTCCTGTCTGGAAAAAGGGATAGTTACACAGGCAGCTTGCAGCTGCTTGGGCTAGAAGAGGGCACAGCCACTGCCCACAGGGAGCACGTGGTGAGGAGAAGAGCCTGCTTGTCCCTTCTTTTCTTATGTCCCCTGAGGAGTCTGTGAGCTAACGGTAAAAGAAATGGACATAAAATCTGCAGAGATCAGAGTTAATTTTTTTAAGAGGGGAGCTGTTATCCAACTGAAAATGCAACTGTCTGCTTGCTCCAGTGAATGTGTCTCAGGATCCTTAAGTATTTCAGGTCCATGGAGAGATGCCTGACCATCAGTGCTGCTGGCCACTCCTTCAAGGCCAGTTGCCTAAATCCCAGCACAGAAGATGCTGCCAAAGGAGGCACTGGGGTTTCTGGTGGCCTGAGTGCTCAGCCACGTGTTCAGTACACACCAGATGACTGCAAGGGGAGGTACCACCTGAGTCTTCCAAAACATGCTCTTCACCAGGAGTACCCTATCCAGTGCTCTGGATCTCTCCATGCCAACTGTGTTGTGATCTATTGCTGAATGATCTGAGGGATTCAAGGTAACCTATTCCTCAGAATCACGTCTTGCCCAACCAACTAAAACTTGTATTTACCAGTGGTCTGTAGCAAACCTGAGAAACTTCGGGCATGTAGAAGTACAATGTGAATAATGACTGCCAGATAAACATTCACTTAGACAGATGCTGCTAGCTATGCTTAAACTACCACCTTTGTAAGTGTGGGACTATCATACAGCATAGATGTTCCTGAAAAATCTGAGGCATCCTGCAATTTATGGAAAAGCTTAAGTAACTCCTAATGAATTCTAAAATGTATTATTGAATTTAGGTAGACCTTAGGACTTACTGGTTTTTAATCCTGGATGAGGGCATGTGGCCAAAGTGAGATAATTTGTACATTTACTTCACAGATTTGAAAAAATAACTACAAATGTAATTCCTAAGGCTTATAAAACTTTGACTTTCCAAATTTTTTTGTGAAATATCCTGAACAGAATCAGTATCTCATGCTGATATTAGTGGTTCGATGTGAGATATATAGTATTTTGTCTTTTGAGCTGTAGAATTTCTGCTACTTAACACTCATCCCGAAGTTCTCATGTAGAAAACCTGAAGAAGCATGATAGTATTCTACAAGGATTCTTTTCAGCATTTTGAACTCACATTTATTTCTTATTTACTGGAAACTTGTTTGTGTGTTTTTCTCCATAGAAACACATAGAAGTAAACACACATACAGAAGAACTGTGGCTATAACCAAAAAGGAAGTAGGCTTCCAGCCCCCATTTTTTGCTTTTGTCAAGACTTCAAACACTCTACCCACTCCCCAGAAAATAAAACAACAATGAAAAAAGCCCCAAAACCAAAAAAATCAAACCAACCAAACAAAAAAAACCCCCATACCACCTTCATCCCGAAACATGAAAAATCCTAAACTTCTTTGAAAATAAAATGCAGGGGACAGACATGGAGTTGATGATATTTTTAAGGTATCTTTACTTTTACTTCTAATATGATCACATTTATCCTTTAAAAATATAATCACTAAAAATTCCAAAATGAAAGATACTTGGAACTAGAAAATTGTATTTTTCCACTAAGGAAATGTTGAACTGAGTGCTCCAGTATCTTCAAATTTTCAAGTCATAAAAAAATAATTGAAAATTTTTTGCTCTTGGGAGGTGTCAGCTTTCCAGGGAGCAGGCATTGGGACAAAATCTGAATTCTAGATTATATACCTTTGTTTTCATTCCTCTTTTTTCAGTGGCAGAAGAAATGATGCAAAGATCAGTTCTGACCTTCCATGTATGCAATTTCTGATCTGGAGATTACCTGTGAAATACTTCAGAGAGCCCTTGCAATGAGAGCAACATTATTGCACAGGGGCCTGTCTTTCCCCTGGACTAATACATGGATATGGAAATATACCCTTGAACTTCAACTAAAGCCTAAATAAATATTTACTAATCTGATTACAGTTTATTTGGCAGTGAATTTAGAAGCAAAGGCAACAGTATTTCCTTAACAACAGTCTCTAATGCCTTTCATTTGTTTTGGGTTTTTTTTAATATACTGCACAGACTGCCTTTCAAGAACTGAAAAAACAGGAAAGCCAATTTACTGGCAAACTACTTGAGACCTACCTGACATGTAGCTAGCATGTGCCATAAACACAAAACATATGGCACTGTTTCTTAAATATGTTATCATTTAATCAATGCTCAGAATGATACCTGTGTTATGAATCCTTCCACACTGTAAGCTGTGAGCCAGTGTGACAGCTCAGCACACAATCTATCTGAAACTGAGACTGAGTTGGCGTTGCACCCTCCCTAGCAGACTGCTTGGGATGATCAGAGGTGTGAGTTACAATGACAGAAGGCCCTACGAACGAATTAATTACATTTCATTAAAACTATTTTCTGTTGCACTTTGAAATTCAGCTTGGAAGAAAGTAGATAAGATACATGTAGGTGCATAAGTGTTGCTTTATAACCCAAAAGAGATTTATTAAGCCCCAGTAAACCTGAGTAGAATGAGAGGAGAAAACCCAAAACCTGGAGGCAAAAAGCATCACACAAACATCCAGTTACTTGATTTGCTGCTAAAATACATAACTGGGTACTAATGTTTTTTATAGGCATAAGTAGTATTTAGAAGGCTTGGGTAGTCTCTTTAAAATATGACTCCCAAAACAAGCACAACAGGGAGAAAGTCTTCATTTCTTTTTTTTTTTTTTACAAGAGCTCTCTAGTTTTGTAGTCACACACCCCTTTTGCAAAGTGCAGTAGTCTTGATTGAGATGTTTAGGACTAAGAGCAAGAACAGCCAAAAAAATAAGTTGAGATCTTGAAAGTAGAAATATTTCAATAAATGTTCTCCATAAAGTTGTTTAAAAATGCAATCAAAAACCTCTTCTATCTGCTATGGTGAAGTCAGCCCAGCATTTGCTCAGTTATTTACCTCAATCAAGTTGAATTTAGTTCTTCTATAAAGGGCTTTGATTTAACCTTTAGCAAATTCTGCACCCCATTATTAAGAGAAGTGAAACAGTCTGTTCAGAAGAATAAGGAAAGAACAGAGTGCAGAGAACTGTATCAAAAAAAGGAGAAGAATCTGACCAGGCTGATCCAACATGATGTTCAAATTAGCTGAACGTTTTTCAGGGGTGTCTCATAAACTTTATGGTAAATAAGGAATTCTGATTCCGCATAGATCTGTGAAGCTGGCAAGCTGTTCTTCCCAGCACATTTAAATTTTACTAAGATTTCAGTGACTTAAGCAAATAGCTTTTCCTTTTCTCCATCCTTTGTTTGAACAGAATTTGAGACACCTGGGTAGCACTGGAGATTCTGTCAAGGCAGATGTTAGGACAGCCAGTGAAAAAAGGAAGTCCCAGTACATCGTGCATCATTATTCGGAACTGAAGGGAGAACAAAGGTGCATTCATTACACACCAGGAAACAGCAAAACCAGCAGAAAACCAGGACCTTGCATTTGCTTGCTAGATTCTTACATGAACCATTAAAAAAATTTCCATGGCTATACCCCTATACCAAGTGTTTATTTATACTGGAATATTAGCTTCAGTAATTATACACCCAGAGATGTACGTATGTAATTCTCTTTGTGGCACTCCTTGTCAAGAAACAGAATCTCTTGAAAATGAACACCACTTCTGCTGACTTCAGTACTGATTCTTGCCTGGGGTGTTACCAACCTAACCAATGACTCACTGCTAAGGTAGACGATTCTCTCTTAAACATGCTGATGGGTTTTTTTAGAAAAATAAGGTCCTTGTTAAACTATTTTACTGAACAAGTTCTGATGTCACAGCAATTTGGGACACCAGTCAAGGAGTGTTCCTTTTAATTAGTGCTAAAGTCCTTGTGTTGCATGAGCTTATCTCCAAATCTTGCAAGTGGAACTTAGCCAAGAAGGCTTTAAAAATATGTTGACCTTGAATATCAGAATTTAAGACATTTTTTGTGAAACTTGAGCTAAATTAGAAAAAAGAAGAAAAGTTCTACCCTAGTTCAAGAGCTAATCTTTTGTGGTTTAATTCTTTCTTGGTACTTTTTGTGAATTTATATGACTGAAGGAAAAACTAGGCACAATAAAAATTCATACAGTGTGTCTTACTCTGTGGTAGTATAAATGAAGCCACAGTGTAGGTCTTACCTGTAAAAAAGTAGTATTTGATATTTTGATATGATATTTTATTTAGTTGTTCTCTGCTAGTGACAAAATACCGTGTTCCGGGGCCAGATCCACTCTTAGGTTGATTATACAGAACTGAAATCTTTGCAGAGCCGGCTGCTGTTTCCTGGGTGTCTCTTTCTCATGGCACAGGTCCACAGTACTCAGTTCATAGAGTCTGCAGAGGTGGAAAACCATGGCAACCCTCACACTAGTGAGGATGAATAAATTCACACACAGGACCAGTGAGGGCTATACATAATATATGACGTGAATTTAGAGGACCCAAAGGAGATTGGGAACAGCTGCTGCTTGTGACCAGCCAGTATATTAAGAAAGAAAAACTTAAGATATCCACATGTCCAAAACACCTGTAATAGTTGGGTTTGCTCTTTTCAAGGTAGGCCGAGCCCATGACTTGAACTGTTGCTGTGCTTGTGCAAGACCAACTGCTGACTGCATTTCTGGGAACTTTTTTATCCTTCTAGGTAGTTAGGTGATGAATGTTCTACAAAGACCTAACTGAATATGTGGAATTGGTTGTCATGTATTGTTAATGTCACAGTTTTGCACTTTTTCAGGGTCATAGACATCAAAGTCACCCTGGAGGGAATAATAACAGAGAAGAGACATTTACTGATGGAGTTAAGTAATATAATGAGCAAGCACATCTTCTAGGCACAGGGAGAAAAGAAAAATGTTAATTTTTTCTGAATGCCTTTTTATTAATGTATTGGATTGCTTTTTCCACAGAACTTATTTAACTTCCTACAATTTTAAACTTTTCTCAGTTGTAAATAAAAATCCACAAATTATTTGGTGTTCCAGACTTCTTTTTTCTTAAACAGTAAGATCTGAGTTAAGGGAGACTATTACGGATTTCTAAAAAAGACCAGCTGTACTTCTAGAAGAGTGAGGAGGAAGAAACCCCATGGAAACCCCATGGCTGATTTTTAACTCTGCAGCTCTAAACTTTTCAGATTCACTCTACTTGATTTATCATTTATTGTCAAAAATAGCTCTAATTTAGATAGCTACACAACCAGGAAAATGAAAGAATCACTTCTTTAAGGATTTCTCATGGACTGATAGCACTGAAATAGCAAAACCAGCAGAAAACCAGGACCTTGCATTTGCTTGCTGGATTCTTACAAGAACCATTAAAAAAATTTCCATGGCTATTCCCTATACCAAGTGTTTATTTATACTGGAAGATTAACTTCAGTAATTACACACCCAGAGATGTACATCTGTAGCTCTCTTTGTGGCACTCCTAGTCAAGAAACAGAATCTTTTGAAAATGAACACCACTTCTGGTGTATCAATAGCATTGATAGTGGTTTTTTCTCCTTTCAGAGTAATTGTCAAATTATGAAGACTGACTTTTCTGATACTAAGCTATCTGAAAAGAAAGTCTTCCTCCTTGATCCACTCTCTGTCCTGCTTTATCTCTTAGTAAAATTTATCTTTCAGTAGCGTGTGCTGCTTTTCATTGATCTGAGAGTGAAGGTGAAGGGATGAAGATGACTGTCGCTAGCTGGGCGCTGTGGCTTTGCAGTGCCAGAGCATGATGCCACCACCTTCCAAAAGCGTCTCCTAAGCGAAGCCGCTCGGCAGGACCAGCGCACACTCACACACACGTGCACACACACACGCATGCACGGATAGCTCCAGTAATATGAGTCGATGGCAAAGAGACAGGAAAGGTCTCTGTGCAGAGTTCCACAGCCGAAGGTTTATTGCAGTTGCGCCGTGAAGGAGTCCAGGGACAAAGAGAACAATGGAGAGTCCAGGTTTAAGTATGGGAGCGGGCGAGCATCAGAGACCAATGATCCGAAGGGCACGGGGCCGGTACAAAGGCGGGACTGGGGAATGGGAGCCAATAGGAAAACTCTGGGGGAGTGGCGAGGGGCAAGAGCCAATGGGGGGAACAGGGAGTAGAGAACTTTCTAGGGCATGGGACATATTAGGTAACAAGGGGTGGGGAGGCCAACAGCCAACCGGGGAAGCAGAACTGGGGTACATTACCATAACAGAACAAAGCATCCTGAGAGAAGCTTCTTTTCTCACCCTAACCTGAGGTTCTGTGATACTAGGGACTGTCTTACCAGTGGACTTTCTTTGAGGCTTGTACTGCAGGCTAACTGGCCACAACAGATGATACCAACAGGATTTGGTGTTGTGAACAATTAAGCTTCTCTTCACTTTCCTCCCTTAGTTTTCTTGTGTTTTCTCTGGCTTTATGTTTCCTGATGTGGGTTTTTTGAACTTGAACCTCACAAAGAACATTTGTTAAAAGATGATGAAAGAGATATGTTTACACCAAATGGCTGGTGCGCTTGTTCTTTTCCTTGCAGAATACTCTGGGGTGCGCCAAAGCTTATGGAACTTGAAATCTTTTCCTGGTCTGGGGTTCCCTGCAAGCAAAAACCACAACCCCGTGCTAGAAATAAACAGAATTACCACAAGCCCTGGGACTGTAGGCATGTGGAAATCCCTGTGATACTAACGTCTGCTTGTTTTCTCCTTTTTTGGTTCGTCTTAGGCAATGTAACTTGTGAGCAATTCAGTGGCAGCAAGCCCATCCTTGGCTGGGCACACGCCTCTGTGGATCAATGTGCTATGCTGCTTGACCTCTGGACCTCTGAAACTGCTCTCCTGGAAAAAAAAGTCAGGTACGGAATTTTTTTTGTCTGAAAACAGTGATTTGCAATCAGTTCAGTTTGGGTTGCATAAGATTCCCTTTCAACAACATTTCCTGTTGTGTATGCATATGAATGCTAGAACCAGCAACTATATTTATTCTATAAATATCACTCTATATTTACTATATTTTTTTTATTGTTATTTAACCTGAGGAAAAAGTGCCATGCTTTATTATGTAGTTAAAAAAAAAACAACAAGAAAACCAACACTAAAATGTGTATTAAGCAATGTATAGCACTGTTATCCACAAGGGCTGCTGCATATCCTGAGGGCTCTCCCCTTCATCCCTCTCAATCCAGAAATGTGACTGTATTTTTCCATGCCCCATGGAAGCATATAGGGTTTCTGCCCAAAGATTTCAGTGTTGAAAGATGAAGATTAGACAAGTTGAGAGGAATGGACCCAGAGAAGCTTGGAAGTGTATTTCTGTCTAGGGGACTCAGCAGTCCCAAGGACAGTGCTGTGAGTGTCAGGAAGTGGAAAGGAGCAGATAAACCACTTCAGAAGCACGGAGAAATGGCACTAATTGAGGTCGTCTTCACACACTTGAAATGTTTTGTTCTCAGTCCTGGAACACAGGGCACTTCTCAAAATAGGAATAGTAGAGGGTGTTATGGAATCTCCTGTGTACCCTTGAAGAGGCTTTAAATAGAAAACCTTTTAAAACTAAAAGTATGTAGTTTAGGAAATCTCCTAAGGCCACTCTCCCATTTTAGGGGGGGTGGGGGCAGGGGGAGGGTACAGAGCTATGTAAATTCTGTCTAATTGCCTAGTTCACTAAGCTTCTGCCCTCATCCCAACAGACTTCACCTTCCATTGCTATATAACCCTGGTACCTCTGTGCACCTACCTTTCATTTTTATCATGGGTCTTCTGTACAAGGGAATTTGCTTTATTTTATAAAGAAAAAGCTCCAGCTAGAGAATAATGAAGCCTCTACAGCAAAAATACAGTAATTCTCTTCCAAAAGCATCACAGAGTATATTCTGGAATTGTTCTCACAACCCAGCTATCTAAGCAGGATTAAATGTACAGATGTGTTGTTGCTGGAGGTCTCACTTTTAGCTAAAATTTTAGCTAGCTTTCTTTCCATCTGGGACAGAGTTCATGCATATGAATGAGGAAACAAAAGCACTTTGTACGGCAGATTAGCTTAACATAAAGCTTGCTATTAGTCTATTGCTCAAGCACTCTCTTAGCTTCCTCAGAACAGTTCAGGTCAGGAAGGTCAAAATCAGAGAACTTGAGTGTTGAAATCTGTATTCTCAGGAACCAAGTTACCTCCTAAGACTTTCTGCATCTTCCTCTTCCAGAATCTTTTGGTTCAGTATGGAAAGTAACACAGATGCTTTTCTACTTAAGTGTTAATGCAAGAGAGTCAGATCTAGGTCATTGCATAGTGACATTACTGGTATGTCCAGAAGGAAGAGCACTAGATGTTCATATTTTCAATCTCCTAACTACCATTTGACCAAAAAGAACTACAATGCTATCTCAAGAGTTCACACGTGCTGTTGTTCTTGGAACATTCCTTTTTCTGACCTAAGCTGTGGGCATTGGTAATTAAAATTTTTATTTAAAAAGAACTTAAGAGCTAGTCTTGATAAAGGACCCTTAAGAGGGCTTGAGTCTTTGCGCAACTTTAATTACACCTTCAATTAATTTAGAGTTTCTCCAAAAAATATTAAGTAACAGTGACAGTCATTGCCAAATGTGTTAACAGAAGTCTTGGAAGAGTCAACAGGTTTCAGGTTGAGGGAAATGGAGCTTTTCAAATATATGAGAAGAGATTAGTTGTCAAAAGAAGCAGGTGTTTTTAAAGCAGTAAGTACACTGCCTGTTACTTTTTAAAAGAAATAATGTGTATCATAAAGATCTTCATGTTTCAGTAGAAAAAAACCCCAAATGTTAACTTTGCAAAATTTGGATGAAATTTCTCCTGTGAGTAGTTTATTCTGCGTTCTGTTCTTGAGCCTTCTGATGAAGCATACAGTAATATCCTGTACCACAAATGTGATGCTGCAGCAGGTTACTGGTGGTTTGGTACAGGCAGCAACCTTTATGCTCAGAAATCTCTCCCCAAAAAAGAATGAGTATTTGGGCAAACAAACATTTCTAAACATGCCTTGGAGTATCGCTTCAGCTTTTTTGTTTACTTTGAAGCTTATCAGAATGCTTTGGATCCAAAGGAAAGATTCACTTTGGCCCAAGCGATTACTGACATCATGCATAAACATCCAGGGTTTGATTTTGAGCTTCAATGTATGTTAGCACCTACAAAGATGAATGTATGTGTTTGCAACTTCACCCCACTGCTGAGGGACATAGTAAACCAACAAGTAGGTTGAATTTACAGTATAGCCATTTTGGGCAAGTAGGTGAAATCCATCATGGGAAACTTTGATTAAAGCCTGCACGGGTTTACAGTGTTAAGGTGGGTCTGTACTAATTTAAAAATGAAGTCCACGGATGTTTTGTAAATAGAAGACCTGAAGATCAAGAGCAGAAAGCTATCATTTGTTGCTGCCTGCCCCTGAGGTGCAGCCAGGCCGAAGGCTGTGCAGGCATGCCCTGACTTGCTTGAACCACATGCTCTGAATCCCCTTCATTCTAAGCGCGGGTAAAACTGAAAGTAACTGGGATCCCACCGAAACAGAGTCCGATTGGCTGGTTACCCTGGGTGCGCCCCTAGTTCTCCCCTTCCCCTTCCCCCGAATAAAAGACGAGCGGAGCAAGCCTCCCCCCGCTCTTGCTCTGGCTACCCCTCTGCTAACAGCTTGTGTGTGTCTCTGTCTCAGACTGAGCGTGATCTACTAGCAGAATTAAAGCATAGAGCGAGGGCTATATTTCTACCTCTTTGCTCCTGCTTTTGCAGCTACCACTTGCTGCTTTTGGAGCTACTAAAGTGCTAGATCGCCTGTTCAGTCTCTCTAGGCAGCTCGAGGCTTTCTGAGGCGCTGAACTGAGAGCCTAGCTGGCTAAGTGTGCTGTGAGTATTTCCACAATCATTTCCTCAACATAAGAAATGAAACATTGGAAAGATTGCAGAGCTTCATACGTCATGTTAAAGCCCCATCTGCTACTGTTTGAGACACCTAGAAATAGTATTTGAGAGGCATGGAAGGTAAATAAAATGATAATCTAATTTTTTTCTGTAATGAAGTACCTAAGGAACTAGTCATGTTTAGAGTAAGAGAGAAGAGACTTTAAAGAGAATACAAACAAAACTTGTGCTTCGTAGTGCACTTTGAAAAATTTCAGATAGCTGGGAATTCCTGTGCTAATAATTAAAGTACAGCATTTCAAATCCTCACACTTTTCTTCAGGTCTAAAAATCTGCCTCAGCTTTCCTCTACACCTTGTCACAAGGTGTTTCCTTTCTCTGAGCTTTGATTTCAGAGGCTGCAGGTTGGGAAGCTTAATTAGCTAACTTTTGTAATGTGGCTTTTAGTCCACAGACAGAAGTTGGGGGTTTGGTACAAGAGGCTCAATGTTGTGCTGCTGTTGCCACCAGTGCTTCCACATTGCTAGCAACAAAAATGGAATATTGCCAGCATCACTGGATCTCAAATTTTGTTCTGAAACAATATGAAAGGCTCAAAATAATTTTAGCATAAATGATTCATGTAGAGTGGGTACATAGATAATTGACAAGAAAACTTTTATATATATATATAAATAGAATTTTTTTAAACTTCTGTTTAAATAAAGAATAGTTGATTTTTGCCTTGATTTCTAGCTATATGTGAATTTTGTTGGCTAACGTCACTGCGTTTATTGGTAAGTTTTAGGTAGAGGCCCAAAGGGAATATATCTACAAGACTGTTTTTTAGAACCTTACCCCATGTCTGACAGAGCCAATGCCATGCAGCTCCAAGATGGACCCACTACTGGTCAGTGCTGAGTCCCTCAGTGACAGTGGTAGTGCCTCTGGGATAACAGATTTAGGAAGGGAGAAAAAAAACCTGTGCAACAGCAATTGCAGCTAGAGAGAGGAGTGAGAAAAAACAGCCCTGCAGACACCAAAGTCAGCGGAGAAAGAGATGGAGAAGGTGCTCCAGGTGCCAGAGCAGAGACTCCCCTGCAGCCCCTGGTGCAGACCATGGTGAGGCAGCTGTGCCCCTGCGGCCCATGGAGGTCCATGGTGGTGCACAGATCCACCTGCAGCCCCTGGAGGACCCCACACCAGAGCAGGTGGATGATGCCTGAAAGAGGCTGGGAGCCTGTGGCCTATGGAGAGAGAAGCCCACACTGGAGCAGATTTTCTGGCAGGACTTGTGACCCTGTGGGGGACCCGTGCTGGAGCTGTTTGAGAAGAACTGCAGCCTGTGGAAAGGACTTGGGTTGGAGAAGTTTGTGGAGGACTGTCTCCTGTGGGAGGGACTCCATGTAGGGGAAGAGCATGAGGACTTCTGCCACTGAAGGAGTGGCAAAGATAACATGTCATGAATTCATTGCAACTCCCAGTCCCTGTCCCCTTGCCCCACCGGTAGGGGGAGGTAGAGAAAATCAGGAGTGGAGTAGAGCCTAGGAAGAAGGAAGGGCTGGGAGGAAGCTGTTTTAAGATCTGGTTTTCTTTTTCATTATCCTACTCTGATTTTGAATGTCAATAGATTAATTTTCCCCAAGTCAGGTTTGTTTTGCCTATGACAGTAACTGGTGAGATCTCTCCTGGTCCCTATCTCTCCCTATGATAAGTTTGTTATATCCTCTCTCTCCTACCCTGCTAAGGAGTGGAGTGATAGAGCAGCTTCATGGGCACCTGGCATCCAGTCACCACATCGACTGTAAAAAATTTAGTATCCAACACCTGAAAGTAAGACTGTTGGAAAGAATTGCAGTCTTATGGTGAATCAAGCAATAGATAAAAAGTCTCACGCTATTTAGATACCCAGAAAAAAAAAAAAGAAAAAGTGATTCCTCCCCCACCAGCTTTACACAGCCCTTTCATTACAATGGATTTGGTACTTGCATCTTGCAATGCACTGGGGCATTAGTTTTCCTATGGGTACAGAATATTAAACAGTAATGATGGAAGTAATTACTGAGGTTAGCCTGGCCTCAGGATTGCTGCATCAGTATCCTGACCTGGTGGTACAACTTTCCCTGCCCTTTGGCCACAGTCTATTACTCTTTTGAGTACAGGTGCCCAGCTGGATGTGTGTGCACTGTGACTTCACATACAGAATCCACACATTACCTGCAGGTACAAAACTGCCCCTCGTTCCCAATCCCTCGGCTGTGCAACATTGTGGGTTATGCAGAGCAGCCACAGAGCAGCTGATATACACCCAGAAGCCAAGAGCTCCTTGCCTCAGGTCCCTTCTGGATTCCTGCCTCTGTCTTGAGCCCCTTGCTCATATTCCTCTTCCCACAGACCTTGTGATTTTTTGTTGGTTATCTGAGGGTTTATTTTTAAGTGCAGGCAGTTTTAATGGGCAGGCATAACCATAGTAGATGTGACAATGTGGTTAATAAACCATGTCAGCTAATGAAAGAGAATTTTAAACATTTTCTGTTTTCATGAGCAAATGAGACTACTTAGATGTGTTCCAATATAATTACATTTATTACGACTACAGTTCTATTTTCATATTGGATGTTTGATATCTGATGTGCAATAAAGCATTGCTGTTTATTCTTGCAAATGAAGCTATTGTAAGGTTTTTTATGTAGACAATTAATAAAAGCCTTATTTGAGACCTATTTGTTCTTTCTTTGTTTTTGTTGGTTTTAAGTTCTACTTTGAGGAACATTTATTTAGCTAGAGTTTCACCCTTCTCTTGGTTTGGTGTGCTTCATCCCCAAAGCTCTTGAGTGTGTCTACCAGGAACTCCACAGCATATACAGACCAAAAACAGACACTAAAGGAGGTAATCTAGAAAAATAAGTACTGCAGCTAATAGTTGGTAAGTGGCTAACTATGAAAACCCCAGAAACTTTCTAGAATTCTTTGATTCAAAAGGACATAAGTTCCATTTTGCTTATGTTAGTAGTAACTCTTTCAAGTAGAATGTCCCAGTGTGATCTTGCTAGTTCAATTATACTTCCTGGTTAAATTCTAGCTATGTGATTCTTAATTTATTTACTTATTGCTTAAGATTGGTGAAGATACATTCTATCCACCTTTAAAACAAGATTTTTTTTCCTGCAAATGACCACAGAAACGTAGAACTCTTGACCTCATGGTGGCAGCAAGTAGAAACAACCAGCTTAATTAGAAGGAAAATATACATGGTTAATACTGATGTGAGGTCATGATAAGTCTCCAGATTTTGTGTTTGTGTGTGTGTACAGTCTACAAAGAAAAGAAAGAGTTGACATTAAAGCAAATATTGTTATAGCTGAAGTAAATAATTACTATAATGTCTACTATTTCCTGGTGTAGGACTCCAAATTTGGTTGGGTATAATTTTGATAAATGCTAATTATTGTGAATGAAATTACTGATGTTGGATGTCTCAGCAGGTTGAGGTTTTTTTAATTAGTCAGCTTAGTTGTTGCTTGCTACTTCTCCTGTCCTCATTGGAAACAGAAAATATGCTGTTCTCCTTGTAGCAGCTCTGTGAAGAAGCTCAAAAAGATGACTTGTCCTGTCCCACCCATCCAGAGCCAGAGAATTACAAGTGCACAAAGTACAGGATAAGAAGGACAGAATAAAGTTACACAGCTTCTGACACTGAACTTTGGGGTGCTGTCTTTCCAAACTCTGTTTTTTCAGTGTAGCTGTGAATATGTGGGGAATGGCTGGTGTTGAAATCTAAGCATTTATTACTAATAACTGCATGGCTGTGTTCACATGTTCTTATGATCTGTGATTCATTGGTCATAAGCAGCAAAGTGTGAAGCCACTCGGCTATAGCAGTGGCCACACCTGCCATCTGCTATGAGCAGGGTGGCCCAGTTGTACAGGCTGGGACAGACATAGAGAAGGAGCATCTCCATGCACAGAGCCAGGAGCTGTTCCTGCCACCACTTCCACAATACAACAGATGATGGAGTGTTGTCTTGCCAGCTTCCACATGACCAATCTGCAGCTTTTGATCATTTTTATTTTCTGGGGTTTCTCTTCTTTTGGAGGCTTCCATCTTCAGTAGAAAAGGGGTCCAGCTCTGCAGACCATAGGTGTTTGCTCTTCCCATTTCGGGACCATCATAGGTACACTGGTGCATGTGCTGGGATCTGCACAGTCTTTGGAGGAGGAATGGCCCCAGCTAGTAATAAGAGAACCAGGTTACAGGGGTATATATACTTTCGAGAGGTATATACAGCTTAAAGCCTGCTGAATAGTGAATCAAAAGATAAATATCTTGCATTAGATATAAAAAATAGATAAAATAACATTTTTTATGGATAAAATAAGCTTTGAGTAAAGCCAGGTTTATAGGTTCAGTGTCTTTTGCCTTCAAAGCAAAAGACAAAATGCCAGCATATTTTTAGGGGCCAGGATAGGTCAGGGTGGGCACAATTCTGGCCTTGCATGGGTAGTTAATCAGGAACAAATCCAGTCATGATTTGAATCGTCCCCTAAAGTATTTAAAGGCCTTTGTTATCTGTATGTAAGTGATTTCTCTCTTTCCTTTTCATTTTATCCCTTTGTTAGAAGTTATTTGCTGAGGTGCTGATAGAAGACCCTGTGTTGGTGCAAGAGATTGCTTTGTCATTATTAGAGATGGAAGCAGATGAAGAGAAAAGGCAGGCAGAGGTAAACAGCTCTTTATCCTGGATTCCTTCTCTGTTCTCCTGGACCTTGTCACACTCTGCCATTGGCTGATGGAATTGGCAACAGAGAAGACATGGTTAGCTAGGTTAGTGCTGTTTTAGCTGTGGGGATTTCAGGGAGGTGTGGTCTGCAGGGAAAAAAGTGAGTTCTTTTAAATAGACTACCTACTATAGTTGGAAAAAAAATACAGAGAGAAGTGTGCCTGCATTTCTGTTGTAGGAGCTGTTTGCCTGCATGTCGAGATGGGGAAATGGGTTTAGTTTCAAAAGTTAAGGCCATGCTGCTTATCAAAGCTTGACAGGAAAAACCTTTTCCCAGTGAAAATATCAAAATTTTGTCCAAAGGAGCAGGCAGAATTCACTGATCAAATGAACACAGTTAAATATCTTAACAGCCTTCTTATGAAAAGCAGTGCAATATAAGAACAGGCACACAAGAAGTACAAGTTTTGTTCACCACCAGAGGTAGGAAAATATCAAAATTGCTCCAGCTCTGCTGATCTTTACAATGATAATGAAATAAGAGAGGCAAGAGAAGTCAGTGTCATTTATGGAGTTATCAGCTGGAGGAGATGACAATTTGTACAGGAAGACAAAGAAGATAAGGACTGAGGTAATGGGGAGACTACAAAGGGTAGTCTTGGAAGCAGGTTATTGGTGAAATTCTTCTTGTTCAGCTCCATATGACTTGACAGTTTTATTAATGATCTCAGTAGAAAACATAAGGAGGTGTTATTAAATTCAGGACATTGCAGTGCTGGCAGATAAAACTGATATGGAAAATAAATTGAATACCTTGCAGGAAGAACTTAGAGTTCTAAGGATTAGAGCAGTAGAGAGGAGATAAGCATCAATAACACAAATCTTAAGGTTATGCATAATAATAGAAAATTCTCCTGTGGGCTTTGAGCTTATTACTTGGAGGCAACAGAGGAGGAGAAAGAACTGGGTGTAGAGCTGGCCATGGGATGATTGTAAACTGCCAACAAATCACAACCGTGATGGGCAGGAAAGCCATTATTTCTAACTGTGAGTCAGACAATGAGTATTTAGATAGAGGGGAAATTGATGCCTGTATGTGGTTCTGGTAAGGCCTTACCTGGATGATTAAGTATAATTTGGAGATTTGTGTTCAGGTAAGACAAATTCAGCCTGGAATGGGGGCAAAGATGATAAACTGGCATGCTGGGGCAAAATAGAGGACACATTTTACAAAAGCAAAGGAAATAGATTGGCTTGTTTATCCTAGCAAAAATGAAGGCTGAGAGAAGATAACATTATTCTCCACAAATACACCAGAAAGATAAGCACTGAGAATGGAGGGAAGCTATTAAACTAAAGGCCAAATTTGGCAGCAGAACAAATGGATCTAATCACTGTGAATAAATTTAGTCTTGAAATTAATAGGGGATTTCTAAGAATCCGACAACAAAGTTCTAGAAGGG
>NW_008239110.1:7473469-7481862 GCF_000691975.1 Corvus brachyrhynchos
AGAAGGGAGAGAGAAAAGGGTAGAAAACTAACAGTTTTAAAGTGGGGCTTGATTCATTTATGGATAGGATTTGCGGGATGTGATTGCTTGCAACAGCAAAGTTGGGTGTGTAGGATAGACGACATTTCAGTCATGGTTTGTCTTTGTCTTAACCCTTTTTCTAACTTTCCTCTTGAAAATTCAGAGTCTGTATTAAAAAGCCAGCAGCATTTATTTTCAGCAGCTGAAACCTAGACATCTTTAAGATACGTGAGCCATGACCACTCAACTTAGTTTGGTGGAAAATCTAATTTTCTGTCACAACTCTTTTTCATTGAAACAAGAACTTCTTGAACTATAATCTGACATGTGGAACTTTCTTGACCAAACTAACAAACAGGTTAATCTACATTAACCCGAAAGATTCCATAAAGCAAGGAGGTCTCTTTTCTTGGCAATTTGTGTTTCTTGTTTAGATACTCAGCTTTCTAACAAAATAGAAATTCTAGTTAAGCTACTGCTGGTTGGACTTTTCCTTCAATTATATACATGCATACATACAAACACAAATATTTTCTGGTAATTAATAAGGGGTAAGGTTACACTGAATTTTTCATTTACTGTTTTTTCATGAAACCTGTAGGAACTTAGTATCTTGAAAGTTCTGTCTCTGTGTCAGATTTCATTAACATTCATCAACTGCTTTAAAAGTCGTGTAGAGCAGACAGATGAGTAGTCTGGATCATTGCCTGGCTGCATTTCTTTTGGGAACGGGACTAAGAGGACATATTCATCTGAGGTGGCATACTTAGAAATCCCTGGAAAATAGCAGTAAATTGTCATTTTCTGCTATGAGAACTGAGTGGAAAGTTATGACAGAAAGTAAGACCTCAGACACATATGTAAGGCCAGTAAGCATAACATTATCTTCATTTTAGAGAAGATGGTTAAGTCAGTCTAAATATCAATATAAACCTATATAGTTTATTTAATGCAGTACTCTGAGGTGATGTTTTTACATCTTCTTTTGATGTGATGAAGTTCACAGTTCATTAGAGTATGAACTGGTAGAGGCTCAGATTCAGATTGAAACATCAGAAAAGATCTCTTTTTCTGTTATGCAGTGCTAATGTAGTGAGTGCACCTGCATTTGTGGATTCCTCTACCTCATAAAATAGCTTTTGTCAGATGTGTCGGAATTACTCCCATTACTTGACTGTCTCTCTATTCCTGGAGTGGAAGGTCATTTACATTTAAAAATACACATTTATGTTGTGTGTACTGTTCCTTACAGCCCCCTTGCTTCTTTATGTTCCTCAGTGTTTCCCCAGTTCTCAGTTTCTCAGTATTCCTCTTCTACCATTCGATGACAAGGGACGTCCTTTGGTAGAAAACTAGAGGTAGACAGTGCAGCTTTAGTTTGAATTTTGCTTCTTTTTGGTTTTGTTTGACACAGTCACCTTTTTAATATCTTTTATTGTTCTCTATATTTCCCCTTTACGTGATAACAAGCTGATGTGTGTGCTGATGGCTGTTCTGTACAGGCTCTTTACATGTCTATACTGGTTAACTGAGACTACCATTTATAATAATAACACAGCGCTCTTTATTTTAAGACTCTAGAGTTGATTTTGGCTGTGCCCCATATGATTCTTTATTGATGCACGTGGTGTCTTTCATGTATTATTTTGTCTCCTCACCTTTTCTTTCCTTTACTTTGCAGGCAGGGAATGACACCTGATTTTAAAAGATTAAGAGCTATGTCTTCTAGGTTCTCTTTGCGTTTTTATCACATTCTCACATTCTCTGTGACCTGATTGCTTGACTGATAAAACACCCAATTTGATGTTAGGAGAAAGAAAGGGAGTATCTTACTCCTTTGCACTCTGTACCGAAAAGTCAAAGCCTTTCTTTCTGACATCTTCTTACACTATATGAGATGGAGCATCACAGACCAGATCAGTATTTCTGTGGTTTTGCATCTGAAGGAGTGCAGTGATGGATCTGTAGGGAGGGAATGCTAAAAGCAGAACAGTGCCCAGCTTCTGATGCTTGGTGCTTTAGAAGTTTCCTGAGTTAGTGGTTGCATCTAGACCATGAGTTTACTGTGGCTGATGGACTGCACTCATAATTCATTAGATGGGGGAAGTTGTGTTAGGGTTGCTTCATACTGGGGCCATCTAGAGTAAATGTTTCTTAAGTTATGAAATCACTGTTTTAATAGTAATAATGTGTATGTGCTCTACTTGTCTGTTTAAACTTCCTCTCTGGCAGTCAGTCCTCTGCCCAATTTCTAGTCTGAAATAGGGTTATTCATCTCTCTGCAAAAGGCTGTCCTTTCTAAATAGGAACAGTTAGCCTATTTCCCTTTGTTTTTCCTTATGACATTACAGGCTTGCAACTGACTGCCCTTTGTGAGTGCTGTCCGTGTCAATTGAATGGGCAATCCTGAGCAACCATCAGGTATCTCAGAAAACACTCGTTTGCTTTGTATCCATCACACCATTTCAGATGCCAAGAAATGTTTTAAGTTGAATGCAGGTGTCTCACTGAAATGAACATGATGGATGTAGGTTTCTAGATGTGGATTGTTTACAACAGAAGGAAAGTTAAGTTTTTGAATGTATCCATGTGGTTTTGGTTTTAGGTTATATAAGGCTTTTGCAGTGGAAGCAGGTTTTAGGAAGTTCCATTTGTACCTGAGACCTGTGCTCTTCGAATCTACATCTCAGATGGAAAATATTCCATCCCACCGATATTCGTTACATCTCTCTTGGAAAATGACAGCTCTCTGAAAGGTAGACTGATAATTTTTTAGGTTTCATGGGATGTAATCTCTTTAGATCAGATAGGATCAAGCCTTTAGTCTGCTTAGGCTCACACATAAGCCACTAAAACTTCAGTGTATAAAATACATAAAATTATTCAGGCAGAAATGTAAAATGCTGCATGAGTTGTTTCTTATTTGCATAGTTGGGGATTGAATAATACTAATTTGAAGCTGTTGAGGAGTGAAAGTGAAGAAAACACTGCATCTGTGTAGAACACTGGCAATTTTGCAACGAAAGTGTATTTTCATTCAAAGTGAGGAGTTCCTAAGGGACCTGACCTGAAAGCGATGGCCCCAAACCCCATAGGTAGCGAAACAGGACCTCGGAAACTGTTGTGACAGTTTTCTAATTCTGAGCACAAAGCAAGCTTATTCTCCTAGAGTTAAGCTGCACTTCATGAAGTGACCTCTTTGGTCTTTGTTTTTCAACTCAGTGACTACTGGACCCAATCTCCGCACAAGGAAAAGGCTATTTATTATCTTCCCTTTTCCTCTGGGGAAAGTGACTGGAACAAGTAGATTTTACAGTTGCTTTGATTTACTCTTTAAAGAGTCGATCAGTATGTGTGTATACGCACACAAAATACACCAGTTTGTGTGTGCGTGTGTGTATTTTATATCAGGGTTTAGGAGGAAGGAAAGAAACAGCTTGTGAATCCTCTTCCTGATTTCAGGGAGAGCATTCTGTCAGTTGCTCACTGTGGCTAAGCCTGGGCAGCAGGACTCCCTTCTGACTACCTGCAGACCTATGCTGTTGTTTGAATCCAATCCCCTTGCATATAGTCCAGCCTGCTGTGAAAACTGGGCTGTTCCTAACAAGTTTAGCACTTGCAAGCGACTTGGGGAGAAACTTTAGCTGCTAATTGCATTAGAGCAGTAGTGTATATCAGAGCCCAGAAGACAGTACAGCAGCACAAACCCCCACATTAGTAACCAATACTTGAAACAAGGCATGATTAAACTAAACAAGCAGATTTTTCACTGGCATAGACCAAGCTCATCTTGGAGGAGTTAATGAATCATTGTAAAGTCAACCACAAAACATAATGAGAACATATTCTTTTTCTTACAAAACTCCTTTGAAAACTAAAGCATCATCCTAATATCACTAAATTAAGGATTAGAGTCACCAATTCCACTATTGTTCTAAATTTAAAAGGGGAAAGAAGTAAAAAGTATTTCTGAATTTATCATAATCTTCCTTTTATCTTCAGTTTGGCTTCTTTCTGTCATGCTCCATGTTGATAGATAATTTTGCTTTTATTTCAGATATATTCCATGTAGCTTACCATTAAGCATTCAAGAAATTGACAATCATATTGGAAAGTTTAGTATGTGTACAAGAGATCGTATAGTGCAGGTGAATGGTTTAATCTGCGGAATAAGCAAAAAGATGTGTATTAAATTATGGAAGAAAATTAGTTTAGTCTTCAATGGTTTTTTGCATACTTAATCCTTTCCTCTTTGTACAGGTGTATAAAAACAGTATCACAGACTGCCAGGCCATGGACATTTCTTCTTTAAAGCTCTCCACAAGGTCTCTTTTTTGCCATCAACTCAGTCATGACCTGAACTTTGCAGCATGGTGGCATGTATTTAAAAATTTACCAAGGAAAACCAAATATGTTTTATTTGGTATCTATTCTCTTCCCAGCCTGTTTGCACATGGCTGCACTCTCTAGCACTCTGTTCTACTGAGTAGAATTGAGCATACAACTCACTAAACATAAATGAATGAAATATTTCCTCGGTCCCTACATTGAGTCATGTTTCAATGATAACAATGCATACAAATATAATGCCCTGCCTTACTCCTCCTTTCTTTAATTAAGCTGCTGAAGTACTACAAAACAGAGAGCAGTTTATGTAAAGTGAACAGCAGAGGAAATGCCTAACACGTTTTTTTCCCTTTCCTTAGCTCTTGTATCTATCAGGAATAAGGAAGATGGAACTTATCCTGGCCTGTCAGGTCATTCAGAAAAATGCTCTTTTGGCAGACATTCAGCAAGCCTCCTTTTGTTATTGGATCCAGCCTCCCCATACCCTGGACAGAAAGGTTAGAAGCATCTTCCTCACACTGCTCTAGCAGTAATGGAGTTAGTCAGCCCCAAGAGGGTATCTGTTAGTTCTGCTTATAATCAATTGGGTGGCAGTCCTGAACAATACTTGGAACAGCATCACGGATGACTGCAGGAACTGCAGTGGGTGTGTATTAGCATACAACATAAAAATAAATGGTGTCACATCAGTGATTTATTCAAAGTCTAAGACTTGGGTAAGCGATGAAGCATAGCCAAAAATACACAAGAGAGGACTGATGGAGGTTGGAGATTAATTGAATTCAAAAGGCACAGGTGAAGTCTTAAAGCCTGTAGTATGCAGAAAGGCTAGCAATCACAATCTGACCTTGAAATATGCATTTTTCTGGGGTGGTGAAACCATGAATTCCCACTACCAAAAACAGTATGGTCAACACTATTTGCAATGGGAAACATCCATGCCATCCCGATTCCATAATGTTGGTTCAAAAGCTACCTTCCAGGGTTACCAAAATTATTCTTCCTTGCCTAATATTTGGCTTTCCCTTTTTTTTTAACATCCTGTATTTAATATATGGTGTTCAGGAGTTGACCTTGCTTTATATATGCTAAGTTTTTGTAGGGCTCTGTGCAGCATTTCTTATGCAGCTGTCGTCTCTCTTCCAGAGAAAGCTGCCTTACAGTGGTGAGATAAGTGATCTCGTGTGCAATATTGAATATGTAAACAAAGAGAGATTCTTTGGGGCTTGTTGTGCCTTCTCTGTGTTTATATTGACATCTCTTTCCATGTTCCTTAGTACACTTCTTCCATCTCCCCTCAGCCTCCTCTTGCATCCCTGATGCACCCCGTGCTCAATCCCTCACTACCAGGGAGTATCCTCAGGTCATTCCTGAGTATGGGAAGTGCCTGTGATTTGCTGTCTAGCCAGGCAAGAAATACTGTGTTTTGCAGCAGGTTTGTAGCTGTGCATGTGCTGACTGCCTGGCTGTGATGCTGGGAACCCAGCTGGCTGCTGCCTCCTGGGAGCTGAGCAAGCCAAACAAAACAGCCAGGGATCAAACCCTCCTTTCCTTTTCCCTGAGCAGGGAGTTCTCCTCACTAGCTGAATGCTGATTTTGCAAAACTGGAAGGAACTTTTTACCCTTGAGACCTCTGTTCTTATGTCAAATGTATTTAAAATTAGTCAGAGGGTTCAGAAGTTGTTGGAGATGAACCAGCTGAGGGAATGAGAGTAAAACATTTCCTGTGTGACACACCACTAGTTTTTTTCTGAGTTCAGATATGAAAAATAGATGTTATCATGACAGTCAGTTGTCTCATTTTGGGTCACTCATAGCTGTAGCATAAGGAGGGGAGGGAAAGACACATGCAGCTGCAGCTGTGACTTGCAAACTTCTGAGCATGAACTGCTGTTTCTAGAGCAGTGTCCTACACGCCGTCTTTCCTTACATTGGGGATGATTGTAAAAGAAGTCCTAGGGTCAGCAGTAACCCCAGAGACTGTCAACTGCACCAGAACAGACTTGCTCCACCACTACATGGTTTGCATGCTGTCCTGGCACAAGCAGGACAGTGATTCTGCATTGTATGGCTGAGATCCACTGGCCCAAACAAATTGATACCCTGATGATCCCCCAGAAAAAAACTTAGGGCTGTATGGTCAGAGCTGCCTGCTTGCTGCTGAGCAGGAACCTTTGCAGCACTGAAATGCAACTTTTGGCAGCACACAGCCATTGTCCCAGGGGGCTGCTGCACTCTGAAGCCACTTGGTGGGCACCCAGGCAGTGAGACCAGCTGTTCTGCCTCTTTGGGCTGGCCGGGGTCTGCTTCAACCCCCAAACTGGTTTCCATTCCCTCTCACAGACAAGTCTTCATTTCTAATCAGATCCTGCAGCACTGAAGTCTTCAAAGGAACCTGAGCAACCTGTTGAAAAGAATTGATCTTCCAAGCATTTGGAGATCTCTTACTGGCTAAATGCAGAATGGTTTCTTTCCCACAGAATGGCAGCAACTCTATTTTTCATTTTCAGATGCCTCCTCTCCTCTACAAATCATTTAGTGGCTGCTGCATGCATTCTGAAACAGTTTTTGCTCATTTACCGTCAGTGGGTATTAGCTAACTTATCAAACTCACACACAAGAGGCAATCAATACAACCAACAGAGGCAGTGATAAGGTGCTCATGCATCTGTTATTCCAGAATAATATGCAAAAATGGAACAAATCTTGTAAAGCCTCCCTACATACGAAAAGGAGATGGATTCAGGATGTCACAGGCTGTGTCTGCACTGAGGGACCTACCAGTGCTATGAGCGGTGTGGTTGCCCACCCAAAACAGGGCAAGGTCTGTGGTATTTCCCTTCAGCCTGTGTGAAGGAAAGCTGTTTGTGTGATGCCAAGGGAGCTGTGTGCTCTGCAGCACCTGCCACTGCCTGGCTGGTTGACAGCCAAGACCCATGGGCTGTGCCATGAAGGGCACAGGCTTAACCAGGTCAGACTCGCTGTGCAGTAAGTCCTCGTGCAGACCAGTCTGTTTGATAGTGGTCCAGGACTTTCAGAATGATGAAATCCCATGTGTTTGAAACCTCAGTGCCCAGCTTTACTGCCTTTGTTTATAGGCTGAAATATTTCTCAGGAAGACACTGCTCATGTCTGCCCATTTACTTCTAAGGCAATTGCTCACCACTGATTTTTTAATACATGTTTTATATTCCTTGTGCTCAGAAGAGTTGTTCTCTGGGCAATAAGTCAATTTTCTACAACTGAGCCAAGGTGTTCTTTGGTAGACCTATCTGCAAGCTGCCACTAACCCAAGTCAAGTTAGTACTTAGTTAAGAGAAGGAAGTCAACCCTCAAAACATGGCTTTTTTCCCCCCTCTTTGATCTTTCTCTTTCCTGCCATACATGCAACAATAATTCTTCTTGATCTGCAGTGGAATTAGTGTGCTTTTTTAGCACCCCTGGACTTCAAAGTACCTGTGACACTTTTGAAATATGACTTAAACCATTTGGAAAAGTACCACTTGTTCCTATTTGAAAATTAGGATTATTTTTATATAAATAAGCAAAAATTTCTGAGGCTCCTACATAACAAGAGCCAATGGGACTTACATAGGAGTTGTGAGGGAATGAGTGTAGTTTTTTGTGTTTGTGGGGAGGAAAACCGATTTTCCAGACAAGTAATCTAGAGAAACAATTATTTGTATGTATTTGAAAATGTGACTATCTGTAAATATTCATATTTTTGCAGCTGATTGAATTTTGAGAATGTTGTCTGATTTATAAATAGGGTACTGCCTCTAAGTCTGCTGCTGCTACGGTTTCATTATGCCCATGCTCAATGAGAAATGTTTTTCTTCTGTGACTTTCAATGAACCCAGTGAATTATTATACCATAAAACTAGAGTAAATGAAAACACACAGAATTGCAAATCTGCATTGATTTAGTAGGAAGAGCTGCCAGTCTTTATGACAGCAAGCACAGAATTGATGTTCATGATATTTTAGGAAAGAAATGTTAAGTCTAACAAGTCAGAGCAGTTAAG
>NW_008239110.1:7481880-7486548 GCF_000691975.1 Corvus brachyrhynchos
ATTCTGGGAGTGAAACAGAGGATTGGCTGCTTTGATGACATTCAAGACCAGGTTTATGGGGCCTTGGGCAACCTTGTTTAGTGGAAGGTGTCCCTGTCCATGGCAGGGCTGTTGGAACTGTGTGGTCTCTAAGGGCCTTTTCGACCCAAGCTGTGCTGTGGTTCTATATGACTCTGGTTTCACATTAAAACCCATGGAGAAAACCTTTAGTTAACTAAAGGAGAGAATCCAGATACCTCTCATGAGTTCCTAAGCATCATCAAGTTTACAGCTGAAAACACTGCAAAATTTTGACAAGTAGTAAGTGGGCCAGAATAAGGCCATTAAATAGGATTTTTCTCCTCGTGTAGAACAGAGCTTGGTCTCAATACTTTTATGCCCACTTACTACTTCCTGTCTTTTACATGGGGTACTGTGTACTAACAAGGTACTGGCAAGACACATATATTTTTTATATTATTCAGTGCTGATTGGCTGGAAGTTGAGCACAGAATATTATGTGCTAACTGAACAACCTGGTTTGAAGGTACAAATAAAAGTGCATTCAATATGTCCAGTTTGGCCCAGGCAGACTTGTGGTTTTTATTACTACCTTAATGCCAGTATGAGGAGGTTTTTTTGGGTTTTTTTGTTTTGTCACTATTTCTTTCACCATATATTTCACTTCCCCTGAAATTAAAAATATATAAACTCTGACTTTTTCCAGAACTTATCTCCAATAGCTGATCTACAAGGCCCTGTGTATTTATACCGGTTATACATAAGGAATGAGTAAAATGAATGTTGTTGGAGAAGTTGTCTAAAGAAGTTATTTGAGTGGTTCAGAAGAAGATTATCAGCTCATCTTTCAAAAGGTGACTCTTCAACTCCGATGTTTTTTTTCCCTCTTTAGGCTTCCAGAAGCTTTCATTTCCACTCAGCTGGACAAACGGGGACTCCGATAGGATGCTGAACCCCATCACTCGAAAGAGAGAAGCACTGTGCAGCAGGCTGCAAAGCCCTGTAAGGACATCAGGATGCTCCCAAGTGATTTTGAGAAGGACTGTTGGGTTTTGGCACATAGGTGAAGTGGCAGCTTTGAGTTAGTGTTTGCGCTTACCCAGTGGTTACTTTAAGGAGAGGGTGAGCCAGTGGCAGGGGGGGGGAATCCAGAAGAGGGCAGGAGGCTGGGATGTGGTCAGGGTGTCTAGACAGTGGCCTGGCTCCTTCTGCTGCACCCTCTCCCCGTGGTCTCCCATGGGCACAGCTGTAAGGCTCGTGATGGAGAGGGGCAGAAGAGGGCAGGAGGCTGGGACGTGGTCAGGGTGTCTAGACAGTGGCCTGGCTCCTTCTGCTGCACCCTCTCCCCGTGGTCTCCCATGGGCACAGCTGTAAGGCTCGTGATGGAGAGGGGCATGGAAAACAGCAGCAGTCCACAGGCACAGAGCTCATTAAGGCTGTGGATGCTAATGGACATTGCTCCTAAACTATTTCCAGCCTAGGTGTGGACATAAATTCTGGCTGTAGTTATGCTGATGGGTGCAGAACTGCTCTGGGCTTCTGCATATGAAGTGTCCAACAGTGGTCCTAGCTAGAGATAGAAACTTTGTGAGAAAGTTTCCTCTAATAATTATTTCTATACATATTTTAATTTTAGAAGATGTGATAGTTATTTTTAAAAGTAATAAATGTAAACATACAATTATGTTTATGTATTATAGAATTTGTCTTCTGCAAATTCTTATTTATCCAGTGTCTAAAGATGAGAACATAGATCCTGTATTAAACTGCTTGTGATTGTCAGTCTTGTGCTGACTGCATCACAGGTTAGGCACAGCCTTGAGGAATTTACCATGTAGTAAAATCAAACTCCTTCTATACAAACCCTTAATGCCTATTCCACTTTTAAAATAGCGAGCATAAATTATTTAGTTTAATGTACTCCTCACGTTTTTGCCAGCTCAGTAAGGTATGCAAGTGTACAAGGAAATATCTGCAAGCTGCAGGCTCTTCTGGGGAAATACTACAGAATTTGTGAACAAAACTGTATGAACCAGACTTTAATAAAATAATTCTGAATTTATTTACAAGACTGACTTAGCTGTCTCCAGGGCCTGGCACACTGGTTGAAATGTTTTTTAATGTTTAACCTCCTTAAGGTTTTGGAGTTTCATAGTTCAGATGTTTGTAATACTGAACAAAATCTAGAGAGGTTTTTAAAATTATATGAATAGAAAATGTTACAAGTGTTTCGGCTTTGCTAGATTCAGAGTACATGTAAGTCCTACATGATACTAAGAAGAAAATATTATCTCTTCATAGGGTGAAGTTCTGAGACTCAAAAGAAAAATTATTGTTGAATATTGCCATTAGTAAGTATATCTGATATAGACATTTACTGTATGTCTAAATATGTTTAATATAGATCTAGTATAGACATTTTCATACAAATGTATCACGTTTTAAACCTAACTCTTCTGAGGTCATGTTTTTCATGTAGATGTATGAATTTACAGACTTTTTATTCAGAATATTATGAATATGCCTGTAAGCTATTTTGCAAGCTGAGGAAAAGAACATTTTCAGTGGTTTAGTGGGATAACATTACAGGTAGTACAAGCCATGTTGATGAGTAGGAAATATGCTACTTGGTTTCTTTATGAGAAGAAAGGATTGATGGTAGGATGCTAAGCAGAGGCATACAACACCAACACTTTTTTGGTACTTCAGCAGAAATACCAGATAAACATCATTGATATGAGTGACAAATTGTAGTGGAAATAATGTGCAATAGAACAGAGAATGAATGAGTGGGATGTGCTATCCTATGAATTCAGTATAACTTGTAAAACAATTTGTGAGAAAACATAAGTTCAAACAGGGTGGGACTTGATTTTATTTTTTTAACTCTGTGTTCATATGTAAATGTTCAGTATTTTATTGGTTTTATGCCCAGGTAAGTTTATGTTTCTGAGACCTTTCTCTTGCACACAGTATCTTGAGATTGAGCACAAATACCAACAAAAAAGAAACGAAAAAAGGAAATGGGCTTTTTCTAGTCTGTTTTCACTAAGAAACAGACCACACTTGGCATAACCCTGTAGCCTAGTTTATGTGTTTCCTTTCTACTGAGTGTGTAGCCTGTTGTGAAGCCACCTAGAACTGTATGTTCCACTCTGTCAAAAGGCTGGGCAAGAACAGAGCATGTGGGCAACATCCAAGTCTGCCATTTCATATGCCCAGGTATGGAAAGGTGCATTCAAGCAGCCTTGGGAAACAACAGGGCAAGGAGAGAGCTGTGAGCAGGAAGGCATGTTTTGCAAATGGTGTGGGTTTGTGTCACACTGCAGATGCAGACTGCCTGTAACCCAGGTAATGTGGGTGGGTAAGGCCAGACTAAGGGGTCTAGAGGCAGTTTGCAGCCCGGGGTTGGAGTAGAGTTTCAGCGCAGCTCAGTGATAATGAAATCTGACTGAGGGTCACACTGTCGAATCCCCAATTGTGCAATTAACTCATCATCTCACTTAGCTCCTTCCTGCTTCTGCTGCCTTATTGTAACTTAAGTATCAGCAGCTACCACAAAATGGCTGCTGTATTAACTTGTGGATTTTTCTAAAGCATTGTAAAGATGAAAAGCATTAAATCTAAAATTTACCATAGTTCTTAAATGCCACCCTCACAATTTTTATCATGCTGGTCATCACAGTACAGAGGAAGTACAGCTTGTAAATTTGGCTGTAGAAGGTGCCAAGAATATCCACACAGAAAGAGGTTCAAAGGTAGAGCTTATCTGGGCTGCTGATGCCCCATGCAATATTACATATTTAAATTATACCTTTTTTAGGCTGAGTCACTGTATGTCCCAGCATGCCGTGAGAGGTCAGCTCACTGGGCTACTATAGCCTAAGAAGCCTCTTAGATGACATCCCTGTCATCAGAGACAGTACTTCATAATTGGTCTATCTCAAGCAAAAAAAAGAGGAGCAAGAATTAAAGAAAAACCCTGCAGCTAATGCCAGGTTTGCATTAAGTTTGCAAGAGTGTTCCTGGGGGCCAGAGTCCTCAGTCAGTGCATATTGCTAAGTAAAGGTAAATACATGTCTGTAAAGGGAATGATAATCTGAAAGTGCCTTGAGCTGTGTGTTCTGCCAGTCTTCAGGCAATTTTTGATGGGTGGAAAATGTGCAGAGTCTCCTGCAACAGCTGGCATACAGAGAAAGAAAACTTTGAAAATATTCTTGCTTCTAATCCCAGCACTACATGTAAAGGATAAACAAACAGATAATCTCATTTTCAGGATGTAAATCCTCTTCTTTAATGATTAATCTTAGGTAGTGAGGGTTTTTCTGCCCTTTAACTTTTATTTGTTTAAGATTTAAATGAAACCTACTAATAAATTGCAGACATGTGACTTGTTGGAAGTTAGGAAAGAAGAGAAAGAGCACACAACATCTAAGGAGATGACCCTGTATCAAGATGACCCTGACCAATTGTGCTCCTTTCAGAAAGCACAGTTTTTTGACCATGTCACAAGGATCTCCTTCCTCAAAACTTGTGTCTAGCAAGGCATGCCCTTCTGCTGACTCCCTGTGTGACTCTGTTAGCACCAGCAGACAGATGGGTTTAGAAGTAGTCTCCCAGCACACTGTTTTGGCTTCTGATCATCAGCAAAAGAGAGGCTCAGCAGGA
>NW_008239110.1:7486569-7531113 GCF_000691975.1 Corvus brachyrhynchos
GGAAACACAGGAAAACACATGTTAAGGTTTGGGCAGAAGCTTGTGTCAATGACAAAACCTGGAAGTTGTAGTTACAAGCCCAGTGAACTATAAAAGTTGAGAAGATGCTCATCAGCCCTCCCCTGCTCTTATCTGGCTGGTAGTTACTGGAAAGTAACTCTGTCACAGGCTTATTGTTCAGGCTATTTTCCCTCCTTTATCTGCCTAGTTTTGTCTAAGCCACTGTATTTTGTACTCCTGTCTCAGACTGCCCTGAGAAGCTTTTAAGCTTTATAATATTTTACATATTACCATAAAAAGTTGTACACAGGCCACTCGTAGCACATTTACTCTTAGATTTAGAAGGAGTTTTCTCTGGACACAGTAAGAAAAGAGATAATAGTAATTCTAGAGCAGAGTATTTCAGTAGACTTGTGTTTCAAGCTCATGCTGTCCCCACCCCAGATTGTTTCAGTCTGTGGGTTCATGAGTCTCAGTGTCCTTCCGCCCTGAACTCATTTGGGAGTTAGGACCAAGAATGGTGGCTTATCATAGTTACTCTTTATTGCCATCCTAGTTTATCAGCAAGGACTGAATCAAATATGATTTATTTGCACCAAGGAGCTGAGTTCAGCTGCAGAACCTATATATCTGCAGTTCATGCCATGCACTTCCTGCTACTCTTGGAGTCACAAGGATGTTGAGTAAAGAATAAAGCCATGGTGCATTTCAGGAGCATCCATCTTGTGACAGAGAAGGCATTCCAGACCATTAATTCTTCTCGGATAATCAGCAGAGGTCTGTGAGTCCTGATGCTGTGCACCCTGATCAGGTACTCTTGAACCTGTAACTTGGCAACAGCAAGAAAATAATTCAGTATCCTATAATACTTTGTAGAGTTATACTATTACACTTCTTCAAAGAAGTTAATTTAAATGTATTAACTTATAAGCAGTTACACATTGTCCTTTTACACTTTAAACATCCAAGACACTGTCACACCCTAGAAAATGTGTGTGTACATATGTATGCCCTTTTATTTCTTTAACAGCACTGAATTTTCTTAAGTTGCCTGTTCTCCTCCTGTGCTTTGACACTTGCCTGTGTCTCTCCATCAGCTTGTGGCCCAGCCACACTCACTTTCCTATCATTTGCTGCTTTTCTGTGTTTCAGATACAAAGGAAGCCGAGAGCAAAACCTCACCTACTGGAGAGAGGTAGATGTGAGGGTGCCCAGAGAGCAGTGAATGTGGGGACAGCTGCAGTATGGGAAGTGGGGGTGGCTTCAGCATGGGGATCAGGGACCCCTACAGCATAGGAACTGGGGACCACTGCAGCATGGTGACCACTGCAGCACGCCCTTCGCATCTGCGTCAACCTGTCCTGCACAGGCTGTCACAGAAACAGGCATTCGTGCCAGAAAGAGAGCTGCAAGTTGCTGGAGAAAAGGCTTTGATTAAGAATTGCTCCTGCCCTTTCCACTCCTCTGGTCTTTTTTTGTCCCTGCTTTATCAGTTATTACCAATTAATGTTTCATTTTCTAGTTTTGTTTAACTCAAGCCAAGAAGCACCTTGTAGATAGCAACTGCCAATTAGTTATGATGAAAGCAGTAATTTAGCTTCCAGCTTGCCTGCATTTGGAGGGCTATAGCAGAAGTTAATTAAATTGCGTTCTTATCTTCTGAACTATTCTTGCTACCTGCATCTGTGGTTGCCAGGTGCTTCTGGGGTGAGCAGGCCCTGCCTTTCCTGTCCCTCTCTCCCTTCCTCCCTCTGATAAGGACCTGCAGCTAGGGGAAGGAAGGAGGGAAGGAGGGAAGGAGGGAAGGAGGGAAGGAGGGAGGGAGGGAGGGAGGGAAGGAGGGAAGAAGGAGGGAAGGAGGGAAGGAGGGAAGAAGGAGGGAAGGAGGAGGGAAGGAGGGAAGGAAGGAAGGAAGGAAGGAAGGAAGGAAGGAAGGAAGGAAGGAAGGAAGGAAGGAAGGAAGGAAGGACTGACTACTGACTCTGAGGGAGAAACAGAAGATAGTTATAATGTAAATCTTTCTGGAAATATATATATATGTATTTCCATAAGACTAAAATTAATTAATATTAATGTGAACTGTTTGAGAATAGCCCATCTCACTGTAGTCATCTGTACCTGAGACGATTCCCCTGATTAACAAGAGGTGCTTCAAAGGGATGACTTGTTTCAGACCCCTGGGTTTGGATGAGATATTTTGTGTCCTAGAATTCCCTCTTTCTCTCCCCGGGGACTCAGGGGAGGTGCTGACATTGTCAAAATCTGCATTTGGTCAAATGAATCCTCTTACTTTCCTCATTTTGCTGTCTTCATGTTACACAAAGTTGAGCTGCAGCAGGATGAAGAGAAGGCTGTGGATAGTAGTCTGCATCCACCCTTACTAGCTTACCTAAGCCCTAGCAGTGTCCCTTAGAAAGAGGCAGAAGCACTGAGTACAGCAGAAATGTTACCTTACAGAAGACAGTAAAGGACTCCCACAGCAACTGCTGTCTTAAAAGCAGATGTTGGAAGCAGGATGAAAGAAGACAATGTATGACTGTGGGTTTTGTGCAGTGGTGCCATCCTGTTCTTCCCTGCCCCCAGCCTTTTTCTTTGTTCCCAGATTTGGCATATGAAACTAGGTCAAGGCTCTTAGCCATACATGTTTTAAAAGTACTAATCACTCTGTGAGCATGACAAAGCATGTTTTGGGGGGGTTAGGATTTGGGGGGTTTTTTCACATAATGTAGAAAATCGATTCTATTTGGGATTAAACTCTGTTTTAGCTGTTTCTTAGGAAATGGCACTGAAAATCTTTCATCTCTTTCTGGGCTGATCTAGATGCAGTGGGCTGTTCTTCTTTTCTCTCTGAAGAAGCCAGATGCCACATCACAGAAGAGTGGCAAAGTGTTGGGACTCCTCTGCAAGCATGGCTACAGAGAAGTCACCCTTCATGTCCTGCAGTGAGGTGGGGAAGAACAGCATCTGTGACAGGCAGATCACAGTCCTTGACCACCAAAATCAGTGAAGATGACGCACATCTGGACAGCGTATGTGCTTCTGCCCTGGGAGGAAACCCTGCTCACCCTGCTTGCTCTCACCCTGCTGGTATCGTTTACAGGTTGTGATGTAAAACAGAGGAAATGGGGAGTGTGAATACCAGTCTCACCCTGAAAAGGATCTGGTTTCCTTAGGTACAATTTGTGCTTATCATTCTTGTGTGAAAGTTAGTAGGTCGCAGCTGGTTAAACAAACCCTGCCCAATTATAATTTCCATGCTTACAACACAGAGTATTTAACCTTTCATTACTCCTTTCTACCCAAATCAAGGGCTTAAATTTTTGCATTCAATTTTACTTTGTTCTTTTTTCAGTGTAAACAAAAAAGGAAAACATTAAAAACCTATAAAAATAACTTCAAAAAGACCTGAACTTAATCTCCAAGATTAATTGATGTCTCTTATTTCAGAATGTACTAACTGCATATTGTACTTCTTCTTCATGTATATGAAGAAATGGCACATTGTATATAAAAACAAGAAAATGCATTATTCATGTAATAAATGCTGGTTTTTTCATGTCTTCTGGCAAAAAAAGTAGGCTGCCTACTAGTAACTGCACATCATATTTTAAAATAATGATGCAGATTTTTAATGTGCGTCAGTTGCATTGCCCTGCCTGTCTCCTGTTCTTAGCCAGCAAAAGCACATTCCCGGAGGAAGAGACCTTGAATGCCCTCAGTGCATCAGCTCACATCCTTGCTTTATAAAGTAGGTGCTTTAAGAAAGTTTCTTCCAAATGTCTCTCAAATTCAGCAGATTTTGAAGGTCAAACCTTTACCTTGTACTCTACACATCATAGCTGAATCATGTTATGTCTAAAATACACTTGCTCCAAATCTGAGAGACAAATCTTATGTTCAAGTAAGAGTTTAACTTAAAAAAAAAAAACAAACCAAAAAAGGATTTCTGGGAAATGACAGGAACAAAGAAGCCTCAAAATACTATACACTTCTCATTTCTTGCAATAACTCCTTCCAACCTCAAACATGCTCTCTGCTGTCTAAAGATGGGCTCACGTTCCTTAATTTGTGGATCATCACTCACACTAACAAAGTGCTGGTCATGTTCAAAATGCTTGAAGAGAAGGTCAGTATTTTTTAATGCTAAAAGAGATTTTGTTCTAGGCACTAAGCCATCCACAGCTTTTCACATGCATTACAATAAGTCTTGCAACAGGACATGAGGAAAAAACCATCACAGTGACAATCTGAGTGCAGTCAGTGTGTTCCACTGATGAAGGCTTTTGATGCAGCTATGAAAGGCATGCCAAAGAAAGCATGGCATTCCTCTAACGGTGCTCCCTCCACACCTTTATCCTTGGCACCACCCATGTGCTGGCCACGTCAGCCACAGGAAAAGGCTGCTTTTACTGCTCTGCTTAGGGTTAAGGTTACACTTATGGTTAGGGTTAAGAAACCCACAAAGTCTAGAGCTCCAGGGACACGGCAACTGCAAAAGGCATGCCAGGAGCAGCACGGCCCTGCCCCACCATTGCTCCTTCCGCACCTTTCTCCTTCGCACCAGCCATATGCTGGCCACCTCAGCCTCTGCACATTCTCCTTTTACTGCTGTGCTTAGGCTTAGGGTTTGATTTATGCTCAAAGAAAAACACAAAGCCCAGGGCTCCAAGGATACTGGAATTTTAAAAGCAGAAGTTGCTTCTACAGATACTCATCATACTCAGTGGTCAGTGTAAGGTAAGGCAGGGGCACAGAGCTCGCTTCTCCTCTCAGGAGGCAACAACTGCTATGCTGAATCTCAGGCATCACCACAAGAAAACTCTTGTGTGTAGGACTGGGCGATGCTGAGGCCAGGGCTCTCCCACAGCTGTCCAGTTCCAGGATGATGCACAAGCTGTTGTTCATTCCACACAAAGAAACTGCACCCCTGACCTTCCAGCCCTCCTGCAACCCTGTCCTCCTCTGTCCTAGAGCTGGTCCCTCAACAGAGTTCATGAATTAGTTAGAGGCAAAGACAGTGGGCCCCCCAGGATTGGACTGGGCGCCTTCTGCTGTGGTAGTAATGCACGGGAGATAGCCCTGGGATACAGATACCTAGAGACCAGAATGGAGCAAATCTGATACAAGCTCTTCATGCAAACATACAAATTTTCTGTGACAGATTCAGACTTGTCAATATAAAACGCCTTGGCCTTATAGGGACATACCCACTGAGCATTGCTTCTTCCCTGACCCACTGCATGACAGCAGTGTTTTCCAGTGCCTACATGCACAGATTTCACCCTCACTGTGTCATCTTGCTCTTTCACTTCCTTTCTCGTGGTTTCTGGGGACATGGTTTTTTAAAAGGCAATGTTCCATTTTCTGCTTTCAGAAGGACCTCTCTGATGGCAATCTTCCAATTTTCTATTCTTGACTGCTCAAAGTTGAGCCAAGTAGGAGGGTTAAGAAGACTTCTGCTACAATTCATCTAACAGGCTTCCCAAATTTCCATTTATTCAAGTACTGTATTTAACATTGTTTATGGAACCTGAAATACAGAGGTGGGTTACATGACTGAGAAGAATCCACTTGGAACACAGCATCAGCAAACAGGCTGAACAGATATTGAAAGAGGGGAGAAAACAACTGTATTGAAACACAGAAACAGAAGGTAACCCTTGAGCCTTTAGAGAAAAGCAAAAATACTTAGCTAATAATAAGCAAAAATAAAGAAAGGTAGAAACTAAAAAAAATTTTAAAAAAGGCAAGTAAAAGTGGAGGACAGGAGGAGAATGCATGAATGCATGGAGAAGGCAGAGACTTTACTTATTTTTTATCTTTTCAGTCACTCTGGCATATTCTTGCATCCAAGGTAACTTCTTCTTATGGCTCACAAAATTCTTTGTAGAGAAGAATTGTGTTGATACTCTCAGTCTTCAGCTTCAGTCGGCCCCGTTCTGCCTTTAATGTTGCTTCCACAATATCAGAAAAGATCTCAGCAAGTTAAGTGATACCACCAGATCATGAACCCTCAGCAAAAGTCTGCATGCCTTTTTGCCATCCCGCCACCAGTTAGTACTTGAGTCAAGCATTTCTGCCAAATTCTACTGGAAGTCACAGGGAAATGTTTTCCTTGCTTAATATCATCTCATGAGATGCACAATGAGACAAGACATGCAACAGGCTATTGTGCAATTGCAGCCTGACACCAGTCTCATTCAGTGCACAGCACAGGGAAAAAGGGCCTATTTTTTGACTGCAGTGGGTACTCACACACAGCAGAGATGGAGATAAACTTGCACAGAAGTTAAGTCCTTTGTTTTATTGCGGCTTTTCTCAAGTGGATCACTTCAACAGCATCTCTGCTTGGTTGCCATGAAAAGTGCTGTTACAGAAATCTGCCTTTCCACTCATTTTACGTTACAAATTGATCAGTGCATTTGTTTTCCATCACAAACAGTTTGAATCTCTCCCCATTCCTTGAACCAAATCTTTATATAGTTTCTGGTAGAATTAGGTGCCCCCAGCAGCCATTCCCCACAAACACATCCAGCATGGAAGTACTTGGGGAAGCAGAACCTGGAAGTACCTTTTCTCTCCTTCACTTGGTTTTAGACAGTGACCAGCCTGTTCCTTTTCCCTTTGCATGGAGTAGCTCTTGATAAGAACGAGCTGGTCCTTCGGTGAGGTGTGTGGTCTCTGCTTTCTCCAGAAGTCTGGAGATACCAACAAGTCCTCAAAGGGCATCTACCACTAGGGCTTCTCTTGAGACCACTCATGATTTATAAGACAACACTGTTCCCTTTGCTTCTTACCAGCTGGCCAGGAATAGGTGAGGGCACAACTCAGATCCAGGTCACTTATGTTCACAGAGATTTGGTTGCAAATAATAAGAGGAGTCCTACACAGAAGCTGTACAGCCCCAAACAAACTGAGCTGTCAGAGATACCAGCTTGCTCTGAGCTAACAAGGCCTGACAGTCAGTGTGCTCCTCCACAGCATGGCCTTGGCTGTTCTTCAGGACATCTCCAGGAGAAACTGCATCACCACCAGCTCTGCATGAGCAACTCTTTGGGCTGCAGCCCTCAGGCTGCACAGGCACAGCTGGGGAGGAAGGGAAGGTCTCTGAAGGCCTGCTGTCAGAGCTTCACCAGTAATAGCAAACCTCAGATAACTGTCAGAACAGGGGCTTTTGTGTTACAAATACAAATGGGTTTCAAGTTTTTAGCACCATGGTTCTAAAACACATATGCTTGTGCATGAAAATTTTCTAGCTCTAGCACACTAGAAAAATGCTAGGTATAAGTTCATTATCAATAAAAATGCTCTGTTCTGCCTGAAGAAAAATCAGATGTGATGCAAATGGTAAAAAGGGCTTTTGGACAGAAAAAGGGGAGATTTTTTTTTTCACTTCCCTTCTTTAAAAAACAAAGACAGGCAAAAATGTACTCCTAGCTTGCTTTCCTCCTGCATCATAGAATCATCTTTATTTCTTTGGACATAAGTACAAGGCTACTGTCTCACTGTACTTGTGTGTTGTAATTTAAATTAATTGCAGTGTTAATAGTGACTGGAAAAAAATCCTCCATCCATTAGGAATATCCTCCAAGGAAAATGCATGTGTGCCTGAAAAAATAGAGATGACTCTTTGTAAATAAGAACAACATTCAATTAGTTACGAGAGTCCCATCTAATATGATGTGGAAAAGGCAACTCAGAGGCCACACTGGTATCTGATATGTGGTACACTCTGCTCTGACTTTGAAAGTAGGCCACGTATGAGAAAAGAGAGAAGCATCTGTTATCAGTCCTTGGGAAAAAAAACAATAAGGTTAATTCCAGAATACATTTCCTACCAAGATGCTGGATGACTACTGCTTCCACAGAATAGTTCCCATGTCTTTACCTAGCTACTGAAAATCACTTATTGTTGGTTGTACCTCAGAGGGATCAGGACATCTTATTCATCAAAGCTGTCCAGATTTTGCACACCAGTACAAATCCTGTTTCTCAGTTATGCGAAGTAGGTACTATGTGTCATTGTCACCTAAATCAAGGCAGAAAATTGTACTCCTATAAATCATTGTTCGGGGAGTACATTATTAGAGGTGAAATCATAGTATCTAAAACTGAATAACTAGCAGAATGGCATTAAAATGAAGAAACATGAAGTGAGAATGACTACTTAAAGCTGCCTATTACCTTGGAACATGCTAATATTGTCAGACTCATCTTTACTTTCCCTAACAAGACACCAGCTTTTTTTGCCAGTGTCATTCAAGGTGCCTCTTGAGCACGTAGGTATGTAATTTGGCATTATGTAATTCTGTGTGATGCTATATCTGAGAAAACCACTCCACCTAAATATCTTGCACACAACCATGACAGACATGTTGATCAATCAAAACTGCTGCCAGGTGACCAGAGAGCTCAGAAGGGTAATTACACAAAACTGAAAGTTAGTAGAATTGCCAACATCTGTCATGCAGAATAATTCCATTTTGGTGACATCAGTGTGATTGCATTCTGTCTCAGATTTTTATTATTCTGTATATACACTTCTGTAGAGAGTGCTTTCTAGAACTCCTGATGGAGAATCAAGTTAGCAAGCTGTGATCACGGGAATTTTTTTAATTAGCTGTTAGTGGTTAGTTTCTTTGTCCCATGGTAGGGAAGGAGTAAGAAGCGCAGAGGACATTGTTCTCCAAGGAGCTCAAGGCAAATGGAGGAAGGAAGAGTGCATCTGAGGGTATGCTTTACTCACCCTGCAGCTTTGAGGATCCAGGAGCTGTGGGAGTCATAGCTGAGAAGCAAATGCACTCTGAATCACAGAGTTACTCAATACAGGCAGCGCACAGTGCATCCTGTCTGTAACACTCTGTTAGGCTGAAACATACCCTGAGGACTAAAATGTCTCTTGGTAAAGGAATCAAAATGTTTGTATTAAAAAAGAAGCAAGGTGACTTCAAAATTCGCCCTATAACAAAATTACCTGCACTTCATTGCAACCCAACATGGTGGCAGCTAAGAGGGATAGTGGCAGACTTGATTAAAACAAATAGACACAAATATTTGTGATCTAGATACATGTGAAAGTGCCTCTGACTGGGGACATTTACAGCAAAACATATGTCTGAGAGGAATGTTCACAGAGAGGAATGTTCCTGTAGCTAATAGACTGGATAATAATTCAGAAGCTCTACTGCCTACTATTCCTGATATTAAGATAATTTCCTATATTAAAGCTTTCCAAAGTTTTCAAAAGTGCTTGTGAAACTTTGGAAACTAAATGACAGGATTCTTGGAGTCCAGAGCCAGGTTTTGCAGGAGCACTCCCCCCTGGTTTTCATGAGACCTGGACTCACACAGCAGTGCAGGGGACATCAGTACCCAGCTAAACCATCAAAGTGCTCTTCCAATACAGTTGCACAAGCTCTTCCAGGACCCATCTGACTCCTCATGCTTGGATTGCACTGTGCTGTGCAATGCCACACATAAAGCTTTTACTGCACTCTATGCATCTTGTAAATATATTACTCAACCAAGCTTAGACATGACTTTGTCATTTTATTGCAGCCTCTTTGTCACTCTCAATCCTCCTGTACTTCATTCTCGTGCTTTTTAAAAAAGAGTCCCTGTTCAACCAGTTCTTGCAATATAAAAAGCAATATAAACTGCAACTTTTTTTGGTAGCTGCACATCCTCCTTTGAAAGGAAAGTCTAAGGCAAGGATCTAGTTCTTTGTTTTTGTCAAACACACACAAGTGCTTTTAAAGGTGACATAGAGTTTGTATCAGTTGCAGAACTAGCAAGAAAATTACAGGAGCAAATAACAACTTCTAGGTTTGAACTTGGCAGAGAAGTTCAAATGAGGTCAAATGTGATTTAATGTAACACTAAGCCCTGGTGTGAAGAAAATGGAAACTGATTGCACTGGCAATAAGGAACAAGAAAGATGAAGCATCTAATATTTACATTTTGTCTTACCTCCTATTAACACACAATTCCTTATCTGAGGAAAACATTTCCCTCACAAATTGCCTTTACAGTATTTTAAGCAGGGAAAAATAGAAATAAAAGCACTACATAGTTTTATCTCCTTGCAAATCTCCAGAAAAATCCTGTCTACAATTACATACAGCTCCACTGGACAGCACAAGCATGGTCATACTGGGTCAGAGCAAAGGTCCATCAGCTCAGAGTCCTGCCTCCCACAGCGATCAAAAGCAGATTCGTGAGAAGATTACAAAAATATCCAGAACAAGCAGATGATGGTATTTCCCACTGATGTTCTCACGGCCTTCTCAGGCATTTCCTCAGCCAGAGGTGATTGCTAAATGTTTAATAACCCTTGGTAGATTTGTCTTGCACGAGCCTGTGCAGGCTCCCTCTGAGTCCTATAACTATTTACCACCCGCCGCACAATGCAGCAAGAAATCCCACAGCCTAATTACAGGCGATGTGCAAGAAACACCATGTTGTTGTTGTTGTTGTTGTTGAGAGCTGGTTACCTGCTGTTCACCTCTGCACCTTACACTGGAAAAAACTGTGAGCAAACACTGTGAGCAAAAACTCCTTGTTTATTCCTTGCCCTTGACTGACCATTTTACAGGGCTCCCAGTTGTACCTCTTGTTCCATCCAGCAGCCTTTCACCATCCATGTGGCTCCTTTGGGAACCTTTCTGAGTTCTCTTTCCTTCCTCAGGTGGGGACCAGAACTGTTTAGGCTCATCAACACAGATTTATCCAGTGGTCAAGTGGTGTTATTTTTTTTTTTCCCTAAAGGGAATCAATTTGCTTTTCTTTTTATCACCACTGAGCTGAAATTTTGACAGAATTATCTGTTGTAATTCTGCGATTTAATTACTGCATGGTCAATGCATTGAACATGTAATGGTCAAGTCAGAGGCTGTAATTTTATACACTGGGATTCGTTTCTTTCCCCTAGATGCATCATTTTACCAACACACTGAACTCTTTTTTCTTCATTTGAAAGAAAGTTCAGCTTTTTGAGGGATGTCGTCTTAATTTAATAATTTGTTTAATTCTGCTGTTTAGCAATGCCAGCATCCTCTCACCCTTTCTTAAGGCTTTCTTCACATGTGGTATGCATTTCTTGAATGCTTCCAGTATGTCCCCAAAGGGTCTCCATGCCATCTGCAAGGATTGAACTCCCCCACCTAAGCCTTCTGATTTTCTTTGGAGCAAGTATTCTCCTTTTTCTGTAGTCGCTTATTTTGAAGTTGGTATAAGCAAGTTCTCTACTGCTTGTTAAGCATACTTTGACAGAGGAGAATATAAAATTGGACACAGATCCCACAGAAGAACAAAAAGATTAACTCATAAGTCAACCGCTGTGGCAGCCACCAACTTCCCTGATGTAGTAAACTATGAATCAGAACATAAAGGTGATATAATGCCCTGGTAATAGGACAGCTGTACTCAGACATGATGTGTTGAGATCCCTCAGTGTGGCATGTAAGATCTTCAGCACTTTCAGTTAAATAAAATTAATGCTTTTAAGTAAAAGGAAAATGTCTACACTCACAATGCATATATAATGATCTCAGAACAGAGGCCATGGAAAAAATTTAAATTCATCTTTCCTACATTTCTTTCTTTCTTTGTGAACAACTGAAAAAAGCCCCTCTTTATCAAAAAAGGTGTCTGTCCCATCCCCAGCAAGTTGTAACTCCTACCATAATTGATACCTGATTGCTGCATCAAACTGTAGAAAGACCACTTCTCTGTGAATGGCTAACAGCTGGGATACTCTGCTGAGATCCAGTGGATTCTGGAAGCTGTAATAATTGTCTGTATGTCTTGAAGTTCAGTCCCTGCAATCTCAAAATGAGTAAGCTTCTCAGGTAAGGTGTCAGAAGCTGCATATAAAAATACGTCAGTTTTGTAAACTCGTTTTCCCTCCAGAGGTTTTGTACTTCAGGACTTTCTCAATTTTTCCTCCTCACCTGTGATGCAAAAGAAGAATGTGTTTACAAGCTGCTCAACATTACAAAACCAGACTTTAAGAACAGATTGTGGCAGGTGGAGAATTATGAGGATGTAGTAAAGTCAGGGAAGAAAAAGCATAGTAATGAAAAGTTGCAAGCAACTCGAAAGAGTGATTCTTTCGTCAGCCTTTCCCATTAAAAAGTTAATCATTATGAAATCCCAGCAAGGATGGTGGTAAATCCTACTGACTATCATATTAGGATTAGGTTTGTCAGACACAAGCAGAATCATGTCCAGAGATGGCATTTTACTTACTCCAAAGACCTAAACTAGACACTACCTGATTAGGGATAAGAGGGACAATGTTTCCAACAGTGTTTTAATAAAATACTATTGTAGCTTAATCCTGCAAGATAGCAAATATTTTCCTACTGAGGCTCTGAAGTTTCTGATTCCCTCTAAGCTTAGCAAAAACTTCTCAAAGCAATGGGTCTCTGCGAGTCATTACTCTTACAAGAGCACCTGCTCTTACTTGGTGCTTGTAGGAAGTGTGTGCACAGGGCTTGACAGCCTCCCAAGACAGCCCTGGCAGAAGTGATTTAACTCAGAAGTACCTGTTATAGAAACCCAATGTCCTCTCTGTCAGACTGAAGGGCCTGCCATCATTCAGGGAAGTTAAATGGTCTGATTTGGAGGAGGGGGGAAATTACTCCTCAGCAGCAGCAACCAAAAAGATCTCTTGGTCATGAGCAACAGAGTAAAATTCTGTACAAAATATGTCACAGAGACAGCAGAGCACTGAGGATTCTATCACTGTCCATATTTTCTGTTTTAAAGGTGTAGTAACTAGGCACACATTAGATGTGTCTGAAATTGAAAGACATTACACATAATATTCCTCCTACATCTGGTTATGTGGTTTGTCACTGATCATTGAGCTCAGCCTTTCTGATTGTTTCAAAGCTCATTATGCATGCTAATTTACGTGAGCTTTCTCAGTCATATACAAATGAAGTTACTGATATGCACTTGATGGCACAATGAGCACACACCACAGAACAGGAAGGGCTTTTTGTCAAAGAAAATAAACCCACTTCAAAAATCAAACATTCATAAGCACAGTAGTAAAATAAAAGCTGTAACAAGTATTTATGATTCACTGACTCCTTTCTTCCTTCCAAAATGAAAATTCAAGAAGATAAATTCAGAACTGATAATAAAAATCTTACAGAAGAAGAAAAATACATGAAGGATAAAATCTGGATACATTAAAAGAGCAAGCTGGTCTTTTATATATTTTCATGAGTTATTGAAGAATTTATTATTTTTATCAAATTGTTGTAATAAATTTTTCATTTTTTAACAGATGCAGGACAAAAGGAAAGCTGTTGCAGGGAAACTTTTTACTCCTGAGTTGTATATGAGCAGCACCGAATGTACAGATATATGAACAGGGGCATTTCCTGGTGACAGGAAAACAGTCCAGACATGCAGCACTCACACCCACAGAGGAGGTGGTATGCATAACATGCTGTGTTTTGAAATTCCAGCTCATTATACTGTGAGAATACTCCAGGGGCTAAAAAGCAAAATGCCAAGAGCATTGCTCAAAATGCCAAGAGCACTGCATTCAGTACTCGGGACAGTATTCAGGTACTCGGGGCATTCAGTACTCAGGACAGGATTATCTCCTGCAACTTTGGTTGCCTAATTCTCCGTTTAATTGGGCTCCTGCAATCTTAGGCGCCTCCAAAGGGACTTTCATCCCACTCAAAATGAAAACATTTTAGCTGAAGGTGTCTTTGTAAGAGTGTCCAGCAAAAGTGTCCAGTGACAGCAGAGGTACCAAACCAGTGGTGAGATGCCAGTAGTTACACACCATCTCCATGTTAGCTGCTAAAGGAAAGGCAGGCAAATCTCAGTTCTGCAGTAGTTTGACCTGAATGACAAGCAAAAGCTCTTAGGGAAACCAGTACTATCTGTCTCTGTGCAGGATGGCACACATCTCAGCTGTTTCACCCTTTGGAAAGGAAAGGAAATGACAGATTCACTAGAGTAACCCCAGCCTGCCATTTTAAATCTTCTGGTAAAGAGAAAGTCATCACAGGCTGACCAGATGGTTTAACAGGCACTTGCTAAAGGTGCAAGAGCAATTTTTGGACTGTGTTTTCTATTCCCTGCAGGAGCAGACCTCCCAAGCCTGGTGAGTGCATTGCTTTTCTGTGAGATCATGACAGATCTGTGAGGCTGTGGACATGCTCTGGAAACAGAGCAGCCTTCCACAAGTAAAGTACAGAAGGAAAAAGAAAAGAAAAAGGATGAAATTTCATCTTGACTTTATTCTTCACTTGACATCAATCTCCTTTTTTCCCTTTCTCACTATCAGCTTTTACACTCTTTTGCACCTGGAACCATCTGCCTTAAGCAGTCAGTATAGGTTACTTATCAATCCTCCTGGTCACTCCCCCATCTGGGGTCAGAGGCCCTGGATTTAAGACACAAAAGCATTTCGGGGAATTTCCTAGTTGAGCAAAAGCCAGGATATATGAAACCACATGGTAAAATGCATCAACCATTTCTAGGCTTAGATGGGGAACTCTGAGAGCAGCCTGCAGACAAGACAAAGGCACAAATAAAACCTTTCAGATGACTGTCCCTAAGTAAACCCACCAAAGTAGCAAATATTTTTGCTTCTTGGCCCACAGCTGCTTCCAGAGACCATGTAAGACCTTGCTGGAATGGCACTGGGGATCCCAGAGCAAGTTCAGCCACTGGGTTTTGTTGAGGCTCAGGGTATCGCTCCCAGCTGTCACTGTTCCATCTAGTGTCACAGCTTCTGGTTAAGAAACTGCTTGCCCAGTGTCTCTTACAACTTCTTTCTTCAGTGTTTACATTTACTCAAACAGACAGACAGAGCCAGACAGCCTTCCCCCCACAGTCCTTTCCCCCAGCTCCCACAATGCCAGGGCCCACCAGGTACCTCATCCCTCCTGTCCCCTACATCACATAATTCTGCAGAAACAAGTCAAGAGGTCAAAAAGGGCCTAGCCTAAAATTTCAGTGTGCACAGGGACAGGGACAATACTATACAAACTGATGGGCTGGAAAAAATTAGGAAAATAGGAAATATTTGGGGGGCTAGGTTTTGGTATACTCACATGTGACATTTAACCTAAAGGACCCTTCATTTCCATTTACTTTCATTTCTGCCTAAAAATCAAAAGGACCAAAGCTTTGCCCTTTGTGGCAGTGTCCCTGGAGCTCTAGGCTTTGTGGTTTTTTCAACCCTAAGCATAACCCTAACCCTAAACAGAGTAGTAAAAGCAGCCTTTTCCTGAGGCTGAGGTCGCCAGCACATGGCTGGTGCCAAGGAATAAGGTGTAGAGGTGTCTTGGGGATGGCTTGTATCCCACAACAATTTTAGTTTTGTTTTTGTGTCCAGAATGGTCACTGCTTCCCCTTCCTCAGCTCCAGGAATGTTGCAATGGATGAGGGGCAGCCCGGGATCCTGCAGGGGTTGGGGACCAGGGGCCGTTCTTCCTTCCCGTGGGGGGGTGATCAACACAGCTGCCATGCAGCACAGTGCGTCTGACTGGAGATCCTGTTGCCCTGTGGTTTTTGCCTTTTTTCTTTTGTGCTCCTGGTTGTTTTCTGCCTTTGACACTGTGACTAGACCTTGCTAGCTTGCTTGTCTGCTCCTCTGCCACATGGGAGCCTAGAGCTGGTGTGTGCTGTGCCAGGACCCGGGAGCCAGGAGCACCCCCTCACCCACTGGGCCACTCCCTCTGCGCAGCGGCCTGACCCCAGGACCAGCCATCATCAGTGAGCTGTGCCAAGGAGCAACCCATCGTCCAGCCCCACTGTTCTCTGCCGCTGCTTTGGGGTTTTTGCTACACTTTAGCCTGATGGCCCATGTCCGCCAGGACCCTCCACTGCTTCTGCTTCTGCCACCCATCTGGGGTTAGTGCTACAATTCTGTTTGCAGCCCCCAGGGCTCTGCTCACCTCTGCTGTTCCAGCCACCGCTCCAAGGTTCCTGCTACAGTCTATTTAACCACCTGGCACTAAGACCTGCTGCTCCCCATGAGTTTGCAAAGAGAGCCACCCTCTCTTTCTCCCGTATCAGCTGAGTCACCATTACCACGTGGCGTGAGGCAGCTGAGCTCATGTCACTGCGCCCCCTGCTGGAGTCATGGCACCGGCCCTGCCCGGCCGGGAGCCACCAGCGCCCCTGCCGGCTGCGACTGTAACTGCGCCGAACGGGAAGGCGCCTGCGGCCGAGAAGGGTTCCTGGTTCTGTTTGTTGTTGCTGCTGCTGTTGTTGTTTGTTTGGCTTGTTATACATATATATACTAGTAAAGAACTGTTACTCCTTTTCCTATAGTTTCACCCGAAAGCCCCGTAAATTCATCACTATTAATTTGGAGGGAAGGGGGTCCTATTTTCCATTTCAGGAAGGTTCCCACCTTCCTTGGCAGACACCTCTCTTTTAAACCAAGACAGAAGAGAGCAATGGTGGGGCAGTGCCGTGCTCCCCTCAGTGTGCTTTTTGTAGGTCCAGTCTCCCTGGAGCTCTAGGCTATATGGATTTTAAAACCCTAACCCTAATTGGAGCCTTTTGCTAGGGCTGAGGTGCCCACCACCTGGGTGGTTCCATGGAGAAAGGTGTGGAGGGAGCAATGCTGGGGCAATGCCATGCTGACCTTGGCATGCCTTTTGTACTTGCAGTGTCCCTGGAGCTCTAGTCTTTGTGGTTTTCTTGAACCCTAACCCTAAGCATAACCCTAACCCCAAGCGGAGCAGTAAAACCAGCCTTTTACTGAGGCTGAGGTGGCCATTACATGGCTGGTGCCGAGGAGCAATCTGTGGAGGGAGCAATGTTTGGGCAGCGCTATGCTCTTTCATAGCAGGCAATCTGCTAAACGTACTGGATCCAAAAATCCTGCTGTTTTCCTCCTCCAAATCCCCACCCATCTCCTTTCACAGATAACAGCTCTCTAATTCCCTCTCTGTGCTCTGTGCTGACCTTTGTGTCATGCCACCAAGTGTTTAAAATGCTGCATGATTAAAGCAATAAACTGCAACGAGGGATATGGCTTACTAATGGCTCGTCTGCTTCCAAGAGCACAATGATTTTCTGCCTTGGCACTCAGAAGCACTTAGCAAAGCCATGATCAGATACCAAGGAAAGCAGGGATAGGAGTTGGATGGAGCTTCTTGATCTATTTGATCAACAGTGGTAGACATTTTCTTACCAGTGACCTAATCTCCCTGTTTTATGTGCTTGACCCCTTGGTTTCTTCGCCTTAGTTTTAGTTTTGTATTATTACAAACTTGGAGAAACTGAACTACGTGGTAAGGCAGGACCAGCAAAGAAGAGACAGCCCTGTCCTGCTTGTAGGTTGAGCGCGGCTGATGCAGTGAGCTGAGACTTAACCACACTCTGTGTGAATTGGGAAGAGGGGCAGGGGAAGACAAAGGAAAGCTCAGGTCCAAGCTCAGTAAATGCAAACATGGTAATTTTGAGAGAGAATTTGTGAAATATCCACGTTTCAATGATTCTAGTGCAGATAGGCTGTGCCTCGCCATGAAAGCCACAGTCAGACAGGCACAGAAGAGGAGTTTTTAAGTTTAGCAGGGGCCCTGGGGGTTGGGGGGGGGGGGGGAGGTCTGGCAGATGTGGGTGACCCTGGAGGCTCTGCAATGTCACCTCTGTTGCATGGAGCCAGGTGTGGGTCTTGGGAGAGCCCAAAGCAATGGTGGAACCTGCCCCTGTCCAGAGTGTTTGTGGCACAGCACTAGGCATACAGTCACCCACAAATAATATTAACCTTGATTTTCTATTGGAAAATTCTGTATTTTAGAGAAGAATGGCAAGAGAATTGCTTTGGTTTAGTTTGCTACTTTTTGCTAGCAAGTTGCTTTATAAACAGCATAGAGATACAGTAAAAGCTAAGCATTAATCTTGATTCTAGCTTCAAAAGCTTCTGGAAAGCCCAAAAATCCACATGATCCATGACATGCAGAAGAAAATTAATCAGGAGATTACTCTAGTGACATCTGAAAGACCCGGACAAGAGTAGTTCTCCCCACTGGTAAGGACATTTAAGATACCCTCTCTGGGGAATATGGGAGCTCAATTCTTGTGTTGGGAAAGTACCCTTGACGCATAAAGGCAGCAAAACCTTGTCCTGTGTGTGAAAACATGTGCTCTCAGCTCCCCACTAGAGTTTGCAGGCAGGCTTAATTGGACTGTTAGGAAATTGCTTCTCTACTCCTCTGTGTTGGAGTGTTAATATTTTAGGCCTAGCAGAGCAATTTAAACGTCAAAATTTTTAGTACTTTAGGTATGTTATGTTGGTACAATTGCTGCATGGATGTGGGCAGTTTGAGTATTCACAGACACAAATAGTTAAACAAAGGAAAAGAGGAAATAAAAGGCAAGAAAAATGTGCCCTACTGCCACTAGTTGTGGTAGCAGGAAGCAATAATTAGTGTACATAAACGCTCAGTTCCAAACAAAAGCCATATTCTTTTCTCAATACTTACAGAGAGCTCCAATATACAACTGTGGGCCAGGTCATTATTGACAGAATTGGTCTGTAACGAAATTGCATTTTGGCTTTGATACCAGAATGAATTTGATATTGCAGGCTTTGCAATCCGTTTGCAATGACATTTACTTTTTGCTGTAAACATTTTAGGAAAGCTGAGAAGCACTAAGCTATAAAGCATACCCAGTGTCAAATCCCAGGGATTACTAAAGGATCAATATTTTATGACAGTGATACCCACTGATGTGTGGTTTTATTCTGGTTTTTTTATTATTGTTTTGTTTTCTACCTCTGTCCCCGCAGAGTTCTGGAAACATAGGGTAAAGCAAGAAAATTTCTCAGTTGTACACCCACAGATAGTCGAAACAGTTGTTCAAAGGTTGATGGATAACCACCAAGAATCAGATACAGAGGTACATACTCTGCATTTCTAGCTAAGCAATGGCTAAATCATGTTTACAGCTTTATTTCTTAAAGCTCTTGTCAATCAGTGACCTAAAAGAGAAACCCATTTCTTAAGCTTATGAGCTTAGATGTAGATTATGTTGGTTTGAAATAGCAGCATTGGCAGCAAACTTGGGCAGTGCCCAGCTGCCTTCTGACAGGTTTATTTCAGCTCTCAGGACTGTAATAATGTGAAGATGAGTTAGGGCTGGAGGCTTATATGCAACCGCAATGCAGGATTCCAGGACTTTATTCACAGAATCAGTAGCGGGAACTCTTCTTCCTGAGTCATTGCTAAATCAGGGGTCAGTGATGATGTTAGGAAGCCGAACTAGTTTCTTTCAGGGAAATCTGAAAAAAATATTTGTGAAAATATGACCACTTCTGGTAAAAAACACAAACCACATTTTTCAGTGAGAGAAGGGATGTTGGGGCCCAGCTGCAATCCAGGAAGTTTCTGTGCTGGTGATTTAATTTCTCTACTGAAAATTCTCTTTTACCTTCAAATGGAAAAAACAACATTATACAGTTGCAGCTAGAAGCAGTCAAAAAAAAAAACAAACAAATCTGTTTTCCATTAGTTCAGTGAAATTGTAGGTTGTGCACAAACTTTTACATTGAATGATTTGATTTTGCTTCATTTTGGTATTGCAGAAGCACTTTATTTACAATAAAGTGACCATATTTCATTTTGATGTATGCTGTATATAGCAACCCTTGTGACTCAGGCCACCCACAGGGTTTCTTATTTTGTTTTCCTGGGTTATTTTTAAAAAAGTCACTTACAGCAGTGTCTCACTGTACTGGACTGTGACATCATGGCCAGAGAGTGCAGCAACTTTGAGCCCCACTCCACGATTTATGAAAATATTCGTCCGCAGGAGCATCATTTACCAAAAAGAACATGTATGCTCAGAGCATTGATCCTACTCTCTGAGAAGAGGAGAAGGTGATTTCTCTGGGTAGGAGGCAGTTGCTAAGTAAAAACTAAAGCCAAGCTGTCTGGCTGGGAAGTTGAAGGGGAGCTGGGCTGCACAAGCACAGTCACAGTGCATCTTTGTGCTTTGCTTCCGGAGCTGCACGCAGTGGAAGAAGGTGGCAGCCCAAGTGACACAGCTCTGACACAGGCTGGTGAAGGTGTTCCATCGAGTGGGAGCACTGCGTGGTCTCAGCTGGGACAGAGTCCCGCTGTACAGACACAAGGTGACAGCCTTTGAGAAGGAAGGCACGGAGGCTCTGGGGCTGTTGCATAGTCATGACAGAAGGACTGGTGAAACAGATATCTTGAAGGCAGAGGTGTTGGCCTGCTGCTCTGTGGTTCATGTTCACAATGGATGATACACTGGTAACCTTCTAACTTGAACTTCTACTGCCAGGTCTCTTCCTTCACAAGGCATTTTCCCAGAGCAACTCAATCCTGTGCATTGACTGAGACAGAAAATAGAAGTGGGTCAGGCACTGCAGGGTCAGTACAAGGTATTCTGCATTATGTCTGTAGAACCAACTCCTTGAGTTCTGAGCCCCTGACTTTGCAGCTTCAGTTGTGTGTTTCAGGATAGCTCCTATGTGTGGGTGGAGTTTTGAAAAGAAGTAAACTCAGCCAATAAATCAGAAATGCTATTTTGTGGAATCGTGACATTCATGTAATCTGTTAGCTCACTTAGAGGCAGGGGTCCATTAACACAAACTCCACTGCTACAGGCATGTCAGCTTCTACAGAAACCTGCACTAGGGACAGGACTGCTTGGGTTTAAAGGATGTTTGCACAGCAGTGTTAGAATACCTGCACTTTTGATTTCATTCCTGGGGTCCTATACTTTTTTTTTTTTTTGCCCCTATATCCTTTTCTGTACAGTGCCCTTCTTGCCTGATTTCACTGTCCTGTTCCATATGTTTGAGAAGGCTCAAGTGAGAGAGAAAATGAGAAATGCATGTGAGTTTTCAGCTGGATAGAAAGATACAGGAGGAGTCATTTGGACTTTCCTGTAGCCTGTGGGCAGTGGAGTCTCCCCCCACTCCCTCCACTTTGCTAGCCCACCACCACCAAATGCCTGTGTCACCTGTGTTGTACTCAAAGGAAGTGGCCCATGGTCACCAGCTGCCTAATGTCACTGGGCTCTGCTTCAACCTCAGAAGAGACGTCCCCCTCCCAGTTCCACTTCTCACTATCCTAAAGCAATTAACAGAGGCCACTACAGGTCTGAGACCAAGCTCAGATGCTTCATGGAAGTGTTAGAAGCCACAATAAAGATTCAGGCATGATCATCTGAAATAGGATGGCAGATAGCTGAAGAACTAAAAACTGTCTAAAGAACATATAGGAACCCTGTGGGTTATTCTGTTTTCTCCAGTAGAGTCTTAGGATTCAACAAACTTTTTGCTGATTTTGGAAAAAAGAAACCCAAATCAGAGGAAAGTTAGTGCTGCTCTGAATAAAGATCACCAGAATTTTTAAGCAGAGCCAAAATACATATATTTTCCCCCAAACATTCATTTTTCAGAAATTGCTTAGTAATGTTTGTTATAAGACACTCCCCCCTAAAAAAAAAACAACCCTGAAAATTTCAGCAAGAACCCAGTGAAGTTATTAGCATTTACTGCTTAGATCTGGCATGCAGAGGTGCCAGGCAACCTTGAAAGCAGACTGTGCTGTTGGCTGAGCCCACAGTCTGTGGTTGTGCCTCTTTCTTATCTGAGTAACGTAATAGGCTAAGAATGACTTCTAGCTTCCCTGCACTGTGTTCATCTGCTTGAGAGTGCTGTTCAGTGGTATGAGAATGACCAAACATTTATACCTAGCAATGACCTATCTATGTGAAATTTCAATACTTTCATTTAAATCTGTTTAAGTTCTATCACATACCTTCCTATTTGTGCTAATCTGTGTGCCCTTTCTGAGGGTAGGCTGATTGTCAAATATCAACAAATGGAACACACAATTGTTTTTATCATATATTAAATGGTCTGTATGTACAAGCTTATCAGAAAGAGCATATTTGTTCTGGTAAATGCATTACCTCATAACCTGCTGAAAGAAGCCTGGTCACAGTTATTCCAGCTTTCTCTCTGGAGGCAGGGGACATTATGCTATGGGAGGCCAGGCTCACTGATGTAGCAGAACCAGGCACAGAATCTTCTCCTAAAATTGGATTTCCTAATCCTGCTCTCCAATCTTTCTGCTTCTCTGTCTTCGGCACACATATCATTCTGTCAATTCTCATACCTACTAGTGAGGAAATCTTTCTTTCCTGATGACCAGAAACAGACATTTTAAGATTATGTATGAAACGTACACATTTCACAGAATTATGGAATCACAGAATGGGTAAGGTTGGAAAAGACCACAGTGAGTCATCTAGTCCAACCTCCCTGCTCAAGCAGTTGCCACCTTCAAGTATTGGTCATGAACTTCCTACTGCTTCCAGGGAATAAGTGTTTCTATCCAACAAACAGAGATTAACAAAACGGATTATTCCATATCATCAATGGATTATTTTCACCAAGCCACTCAGTTAGGAAAATATTCTCGCTCTAATTAAATAGGTATCATGCAGCATATTCAGAGCTCTGGATCATTTACTCTTAGGCTGTGGTATTTGCTCATCTCTAGCTTTGCTCATTCAATTTCTATGCTGCAATAGATTGTGGGGCTGTGCCATGGGATGATTATGGAAATAACTGCTCTCAGAGCCCAGCTCAGTGACTTAGAGGAAGAAAATCTTGGTCTCAGAGAGCAGGTTAGAAAAGTACGGGATGAATATGAATCACTAGTGCAGAATGTTTTTGTGATTTGTGTCCATCTAAAAGTAAAAATAAGAGGGGGTACTCCATCAGTGTTTCTGTGCTGCTGTATAACTCACCAAAAGTGTAGCACTCAAAGGAATAAATTGCTGCAGTGTGCCAGGTGGATGAATATGTGAATCATTTGTCTCCTGCTGCTAGAAGCATCTTGTAAAAACGTCTGGTGGAAAAATAATGTACCTTCTCCGAGAGAGATGTATTCTCGATGGAACAGGTACCACATTAGAGAGTGATGGAAGCTCTTTTTAGTTACAGCAGAGGGAATATTTTGGATATACCTCAGCTTGTAATATCCTGCATTATTTTTCTTGGAAACGTTATGTCTGCTGCAAAATTGTATTGCTCACTCTAACAATGCCTTTGTTTTCAAGTAGCCCACTGATATCTTTGATCTAATGATATCTCATTACTTTACAAAAATAAGATATTCCAATGTAGTCTATAAAAACTGACCTGATTGGGACCAGAGAGCAAGTACATGCTTGCCGTCAGAGTTTTGATTTGACGGTACATGAGCCCCTGGGACCAGAGAGCAAGTACATGCCTCAGACCGTCAGAGTTTTGATTTGACGGTACATGAGCCCATTAATGTCAATAGTGACTTGAGGAATATTGTGATTACTTTTGCAGTCCTAAGAGTGAATCCAGTTTTCACCAGAGAACCTGATTTTTCACCATGGTGCTGCTACTTCCATCAAATACATACATCCCAGGACTGCCAATAGATCACCTGCAAATGACACAATTGAAATTCCACTTTTTTTAGTGCCTGGAGGCAAGAAGAATATTGCTCTGTCTTCCTGATACATTGATTCTAGGAAAATAGTAAAGAAGAAAGACCATTTGGTTGTAGTTGAGAGACTTTTGAAATCTTCTGAACGTCGCTTTCCCTTATGTGTACACTCTGTCTCTTACAGGTTCTGTTTGTAATTGCAGAGAAAGTTGGATATCTATTGCCTTAGCACTGAGCAATGAGTGTATGAAATCAACGAGTGAAGTGAGAAGGGACGAGCCAACAGTATGATTGATCTGAAGGAAAAGGTTGGCTTCACTGAAAATAATGGTGACTTGAAAGAACATTTTTCCAAAGCAAGGAAATACATGTGTGTCAGTAAACAAAGACAAGGATAATATGCTGGTTGAACTCACTGAAGATAGCTTCTGTTACTGCATTCTGCCTGGGACATGGGTTGGGTGAAGAGCTGGTGGTGATCCATCACTAGACTCTTAATTTGTGACTTCCTGTCACGAATCTTTGTGTGCTTATGCTCCAAGTGCAAAAATGTTGTGCCCCTAGAACCTGAATAACTACATGTGTTTGAACTGAATTTGGTTCTAAACCTTAAAACTCTGCTTTCAGACTCTTCTGAATGAAACCAACACCATGCTTGAGAGCATCAGAGAGGTTGAACTTGAATCTGAGGAAGTATAAATGGGAACACACGTTCAGTCATAATGTCAACATTTTCAGGTACGGCCATTGTCCCTTTTCTGGGCAGGAGAAAGAGACTGTGGTGTTTCAGTGGCCCCAGTAAATCAATCTGTTGATGGGAATTTTTTCTTCTTGTTGTGCAGGCTGGTCACATAAAAGAATGGGAGCAGAATCCTTTTTCACACTAGTGGTTATTTAGAATAAAAATATATTCAGCTTAATGTTTTGAAAAAGAGCTCCAAAACTGATCTTCCGGGAATTATAAACTAATGCCTGAAAAGTTATTTCCAAGCTGCAACTTCCAAATCAATTCCTTTTATAGTCAAACATATTCTGCCTCAGCAAAGTTCAATTTGTGCTGAAATTATGTAGTCAGCCAGTGAATACAGATGAGATCAAATTGATAATGGCTATGTACTTCTGTCTAAAGGAAATATGTCTGCAGCTCTATCAGGCAGAGAAGCTTGTGAAGCAGGGTGAAACGCAATGCCATCATAGTGAGAAGGGCTTTCAACACCCCAAATGTACCTGGGAGGTGGGGACAACCCAGAAGTAAGCGAGGAACCGGTGGAAATGGAAGAGGTCAATGTGTGAGAAGGCTGCAGGGAGACCTCTGTGTCCCTTCTTGGAAGGGACGGTGTGTAGATGCAGTGAACACAAAGAGTGTGGAGCTCACGTGCAGTCAGAGGGCTGTGGTTGAGCAGAGCCATGGGAACTTCGTGGGCTGCTGCACACCATGGTCAGGGGTGCTTGGAGGGTACTTAAGAAGGACCAGCAGGGAGCAAGGATTGCATTCTGTGTAAGGAGTTCATTCCCTGCACAAAGCTTGTGAGTGTGGAGATGCACTACTGACAGCCTGTGAGTCAACCTCAGAGGAGGCAGGAATGTTAGTGAAGATTAATGACTGTGGTGGGGAATCTGTGACAGTCTGCCTGGTCAAGAGAACAAATTGGATGGATCTGTCTATAGAGGGATAGGAAAAGTGGTTTTGATTTGAGGTCTTGGTGTTCATCTGGAAATCTACTGGAAGGGGAAAAAAGCACTGTAAAAGCTGAGGCAGTTCCTAGGTAGCATTAGTGATAATATCTTAAAAGCAAGTGCTAGAGGAGCCAACTGTGGTAAATCCCTACTTCTGCTGCTCACAAACAGGGAAAACCATCTGAGGCTGTACTGACTCCTGAAATAAAATTATTTCAGGATCAGGAGAAAGGTTGCAAAATTATGCTGCAGAGTTAGGACTTGGGACTTCAGGAGAGTGGACTGTGATTTATTTAGGGAATTGATAGGCAGAATCCCTGAAAAACTGCCAAGAGAGGAAAAGTGCAGAGGAAAACTCTGGGTTCCTACAAAAACTGGTTGATTTTTAAATAAAACTGAGGAGATTTCATAACCAGCTACCCTGTTATGCAAGAAGACCAGGGAGTTTAGCAGAAACTTGGCCTTGATTGCCTTAGCAAGGAGCTTCTTGAGGAACTGAAATACAAAAAGGAAGATTGCAAATAGTAGAAACATGGGCAGGCCACAGAGGTGGAGTATTGGAGTTCAGACCCATAGTGGTGAAATTAGGAAGGCCAAAGCCCAGCTACAGATAAAATTAATATGGGGCACAAAAGCTAAGAAGGGAAGTGGACACTGAATGGTAGAGCTTCTCTGCAGAGACACTTCTGCCAGAAGGGCCAGGACCTCCAGTAGTCCTTTGGAACCTCTGTTAACAGAACATGAAAATACAGAATCAGAGAATGTTAAGGGGTTAGAAGGGACCTTAAACACCATCTAGTCCCAATGCCCCCTGCCATGGGATGGGACACCCTCCACTAGACCAGGTTGCTCAATCCAACCTGGCCTTGTGTTACACTGCTGCAGTGTTGCAGTATCCGCACTGTAACAGCCTTGAGCACTGAGAGGGATGGGGCATCCCCAGCTTCTCTGGGAAAGTCTGCTATTTGGAGCAATGAAGAAGAAAACCTGATGACTATACTTTTCATGAATCCACTAATTTTGTTTCTATTAAGGACACTGTAATTAGGGTGAACCAAGTATATGTATATAGTGCGAAACAGAATCCCCATTTGGCATAATAATGTGTTCATTACCATTAAGAGGGCTTCATTTTGGAGGGGTTCACTGCTTGCTTTTTTGGATTAAATTTCTCCGATTTTTTCCCATTCACATTTCCTGTTTCCCCAGAGACACAGTAATAGAAATTTATTGCCAAAGGCTGCACTGCTTTATACTGCAAAGTTTGAGCATTTGAAAGTTAAAATGAGACATAAATAGTTGCATGCTTTTACAATTGTATTTGCTTCCAAACCACATTGCTTCCTGGGGAAATTATCCTTGTGGGTCTACTCTTACCAATGTCTTCTTTAACAGGAACAGCTGCAGCTCATGCAGGATGACAATATCAGGCTTAGCAAGCTGATGTGTAAGCTAAAGGCTCTGAACTGTTGGAAGCAAAACACTCAGAAGGCACAGCTCTCTGCTAAGCTCAGAGATGCTGAGAAGATGGTATTTCCTTACCACTTCATCTCTTGTTTTGTCTAATTTTTTGTAAAACTCATGATCAGATTGGAGAGGCTTATGGAATAATGGTGAGCCTATAGGAGTTCCTGGTAACTTCAGATTTTAGGCAAAAATTCCATATTTTTTCCCCACTGTACTGTGTGTATAATGGCGGTCTTCAGATGGGAAGAATGTGAAACAAATCTCTGATGCTTGCTTGAAGCAAGAGTTTAGGAAGTATGCGTAGCCTATAGTATTCCTAATTCTGTCATTGACCCAGAAGATGAATTACGACATTGCATCAAAATTTACTATTTCATAACTGATCAGAAGGTATGAAAGAGAAGACAGGCAGACATGAAGTGAAAATGAAATAGATTGTTGTTTGGGAAGTGGTGGCGTTTGTTTTCTTTTTTTCAATTGGTGTCTGCTTAAACGAAGCAGAACACAGAATGAGGTTTATAAATTTAATTAAAGAAATAAAAGGTTAAGGACAAAAATTACTAAATTAAAGTGAAGATGGATGGAAAGAAAAGTGCCTCACTGCTTTAAATGAAGCTGATTAGGATTGAACAAACAGGCTATTGATTGTTATAGAGGCTAATTAGCTGCACATGTCAAACAAAGGAAAGCAGAATGGATCATATTTGTTAATTTAAAAAGGGTGAAAACAAAATGGGCTTCATGTGCTTGTTAATTTTAAACCCTAATAAAATGGATGTGCATACAATTAGTTCAACTGTACCAGGGAGATGCTAAATCATCAGAATATTTTACTGAATAGCTCAGTCAAAAATTGATTGAATTATTGCAAATTTGTGGATTTAAATAAGAAATGGGAGCTTTCTTCACAGGATTTAAAAGAAAAGTCTGAAACTGAGAAAAAATATTGGGAGAATTTGGTTTTTTTAAAATTAGAAACTAGCTCATCTCACTCTGGCAGAACTTTCTTGTGTTTGACTTTGGAATGATCCCAAAGATCTAAGAATTTATATTTCACTGTCCCCCACTCCAAGTGCAGAGGATCCTGGGCCCTGCTTTTTCCAGTTCAAATGGCTGGGAAAGGAGAGAGGGCTGCTGGATCTGTATCTAACATAGTAAGATGTATATATACAGACACATTTATGTTTGTGTTTAAAAGAAACAAAAAGACCCTGCCTGGAAGGAAAACAAGCTTCATCACACACGTTTTTGCTTTAGAGACAATGAAGGGATAAACAGATTAGTAGATGGACAAGAATTTCTACGGCATAAGAAAGATCAAGTTTTTGCATTGCTCTGAGCACCCAAGAACTTGAATTGCTGACATGTAAATATAATTACAGACGTGCAGTTGTACCCATAGGAAAGATCATTTTACGTTTTCCCCTTTAGAGGACCCCTCTTGTCCATCCTCTTCCCCACTCTGCTTTAAAAAAGGTCCAACTTTTCTAAGAAGATAGGAACAATTCAATCCCAATTTACTCAAAACTCTCTGAGAGACTTACCCTTCCAGAAACCCACTTCTCTATAAAAGAGAGAAAGTGACTGCTCTCATATTGTTTCTGTTATGTGCTTTCTATTTACAGGAAGGTCTTCAAAACAAAAAAGACTGTTTGAATGCTGCTTTGTTTCAGAGGCAGCTCATGTCCGTAAGGAAAGCTCCTGCAAAACCTCAAGCAGACACTGTCAAGCTAAAGAAATGGCTACATAAACTGATATCTGAATTCAACAGTTCCTGAATTCTCCTCTCCACCTCACTTGCTTTAACGAGGAATTTGCCTGCCGCTACTCAAGGAGAGAAATGGATTAAAAGCTAGCTACATGATAGTTACTGAAGCTGGATGTGCATTTTATGGCATTGAAACAATGTGTTTGTCTGAGTGTTCTCACCATCCCAGGCAGAGAGAACTAGGGAAAAAAAACTGTAGCATCTTGGAAGAAGTTCGAGGCACATACCAAAATGACACGTACAGGCACTACATTTACATATGTCATCAACAGTGCTGGATGTATTGTTTCGTAGTGCAAAAGACACTACTAATATTCTATTCCATAGATTTTAAGAAAAATTAAATTACAGATCTTGAGGTCATTAGTCTTCTACCCAATCATTAAATTTCAAGGAAACATTCAGAGGTGTTGTCATTAAAACCAGAAGAAATTCATTACATGTTTTTTTGGTTGTTTTTTTGTTCCAGTCTGTGTGAACACCTTCATAGATATATCACCAAGCCAGCAAGCTGCCTTTCACTTCTACACATGGCTGCACATGCTGAAATGCCCCATTCTGCAAAGCAGACTGAAAAGCACACCCTTCACTTGCAATATACTTAATGCCAGGCAACATTAATGTATGGAAAATAAGTCTTGTCAAGCCAACCTCATTTCATTCCGCTGATAAAATTACAAGTTAGAGAGATAAACATTACTCTAGAGATGTAATATATATTTGGAAGGGCTGTGTGGGTTAGCAGCGCATAAATTTTGTATTTTAAATTTCAGTATTACACCATATCAATAAAAATGCTAAATGGATTGAGAGCTAGATTTTTTCTGACATAAAAAAATGCATCATTTTCATTAAATTTAGTTGGTTTCTGATGGGTTTCTACACGGGTTGGTAGCAGAGCTATCAGTATACATTTTTGTCAGTGGCTTGGACATAAATATAAAATTATAGATTATAAAAATAACCAATGACATATTTGGGGAGGAATGTTAGTGAATTTGATAAGGCACATACAGTGAATAACAATGTGGGCAGAGCAGGAGTACAGAATCACACAGGTAACTCAGTAACTGGGTTATCCCTCTGAGAAGTATTTCAGTGCCTGCTTAGACGAAGAACGAGAAGAAAGCAGGGCTTGTGCAGAACTGGGTGGCTGCATCCCTGGACAGGACAGCGAATTTAACACACAGATGACCAGCTGTGTAGTGTGGTACTGGAAAAGATCGATGCGGCAATCTTTTAGTTTATATAAAGGATAGCAGTGCAGATACAGTAAAAAAGAGTTTGTAGCTCTATGTAAAACACAGAAGTACTGCTGCTGGTTCCAGAGTGCACTACATAAAACACATGAGAAAAAAATCAGGGAGTACAGAGAAGAGTTCCAAAAATTATTCGAGGGCTACAAGAAATGCTTTCTAGCAGAGGGCTCAATCTGTTTAGCCTATCTGAAAGAAGAGTGACATGCCTACAGTCTATGGATAATTATGTTGGGAGAGAAGATCAGACATTAAAAGGTACTTAGGGAAAGGTCAAGCTTCAAAGTTGAGGCCAGAAAAATTGAAAAAGTGGAAATGAGAAACAGTGTCTTCAAAATGTGATTAAGCAATGACAATATGGCTAATGGAGTATCAACAAAAACAAATGCCTTTTTGGGAAACATGGATTAGGCCAAACCAACTTACTCATTCCAGTGCAAGGGTAATGAAGGTAAAGGTGATATCAAAAAATCACATCTGGTAGATCGATTGCACCATTCTGAGCTTATCAGGCTATGAAACTCCAACCTTAGTAAGGCTTAGAGAGCTCCCCAGTGAAAAATGTTTGGGCCGTGACTGCTTTAAATTCTGTGTGCTCAGATTTTTCAGCAGAGTGGAGTTGCCTTTGGGTAATAAATTGGTTTTCTTCATTGACAAGCTGTCAGTTTACTTCCAGAAGACCCACTGCATCTATCATCTTTCTAGCAGCAGCTTCTGTTGGTTTTGTTTTCTTTTGGTTTCTGACATCAGCTTCCAGTTCTTTATTTTCTTCCTAATTCCTTTCTTACCATTATGATGATGGTATTTATCAACAGCAAGCTTCATTTCACAACGCTTGGCTGTACAGGAGGTTTTGTCCTGATATGGGTGGCTTGCAATACCATTGCATTTGATTGACAAAGAGATTCTAACACGTAGCTGTACTGTCTCTACAAACCGCATAAACAGCAATGTTTCAAAAAGCTGTGCTGATTTTCCCCCTTTCCTTTTTTATATGTTGTTTTAAAAACAAGTTTCATATGCAGAACAGAGGCTGGTTGCAGAAAGTAAGTTACAACAGAATGAGGAAATTGGAAGCAACTGAACTTTTTATTTGCAATTGAATGAGTTCTCCACATGAATGTTGTTTTGAGGCTTCTCCCTCTAACAAGCAGTGATATAAATACAGCATTCTGTTCCTAACTCACCCTACCCTTCCCTTGTGCTCCCCATTTTCACAACCCAGATTTTATTTTGGGTTTAGGTCTGACTGGCTTTTTAGATACCAGGATAATTCAGGTTTGTTTACCAACATTTCATTATCTTCAGTACCAATGGAGACAATGTGGGACTGGGTCTCTCTTCATTCAACTCAGCTGGGCATGACATCTGAGGACTGATCATCAGGGTTTAAAAGGAAGTCAAAAAGGTGTGTATGGGAAGTGGGGTAAAGCAATCTAACTCTGAAGTGTTTATAATTGCTTGTTTTAGAAACAAAAGCTGTTGGAAGTAGTATAGAGGAAGGTACAAACAGCCAAGAACTGCCAAGAGACAAGTAATCTGTGCAATGAAAGCTAAAAACATGGACAAGCTGCTTGAAGAGAAAGAAGAAAAAGAGCAGAGATTGAAATGCCTCTGAGGGAAGCTGAAAAACCTTCTAAACCATACTATCTTCAACAAAAAAGGGGACAAGAAAGAAATGCAGTAAATATACTCATAATGCAGAGTTGAAAAAAGGAAGTATTTGCATTTCTGAGGAGATGTCTCAAGTTTTAACACTGTCTGACCACATATCTGAGTGTGTCCCTTCAAGTGTCTGAACTTCAGGGCTTCTCTGTAGCCATCCAAGTGTGCTGGATATGTCTTGCAACAGGAACCTTGGCACTGTGCTGGGCCCTGCCTGCTGGGGGCTTTAGGGTCATGGTCCACTTTTTGGTGGCATCTTGTGCATCAAGCAAAGCATTGCCAGCCAGGCAAGGGAGGGGATTGTCCTGCTCTGCTCTGCACTGAGGCGGCCTCACCTCAAGTGCTGGGGGCAGTTTTGGGTGCCACAATATAAGAAAGGCATTAAACTATTAGAGAGTGTCCAAAGGAGGCTACAAAGAAGGTGAAGGCCCTTGAGGGGAAGCCGTACGAGGAGCAGCTGAGGGCACTTGGTCTGTTCAGCCTGGACGAGAAGAGACTGAGGGGAGACCTCATTGCAGTCAACCCCTTCCTCATGAGAGGAAGCGAAGGGGCAGGTACTGATCTCTTCTTTCTGGTGACCAGTGACAGGACTCGAGGGAATGGCCTGAAGTTGTGCCAGGGGAGGTTTAGGTTGGGTATCTGGAAAAGGTTTTTCACCCAGAGGGTGGTTGGGCACTGGAACAGGCTCCCCAGGGAAGTGGTCACAGCACCAGCCTGAGAGAGTTCAAGAAGTGTTTGGATAACATTCTCAAGCCCATGGTGTGACTCTTGGGGATGGTCCTGCGCAGGGCCAGGAGTCGGACTTGAGGATACTGATGGGTCCCTTCCAACTCTGCATATTTTATGAATCTGTGATTGTCTTTCTGATACTTCTCAGGACCATCCTGTTGAGCCTGGGTAAGTATCTTTGCTCTAGAAAGTGAGCAGTATTCTCCATACTTTAGAGGTAAACTGCCAAAGAATTTGCGTAAGGTGCTGGTGCAGAGGGAACGGGTGTGCAATGTCAGACAGAACATGCTGGCAGCCCTGGGGAGACTGAGGGTGATGCAGCTAAAGCAGCAGCTGGCTGGGTTTGGTGGCTCTGGGGGATTTGGATGTGCCCCAGGCCTCTGCCATAATGGCCATTCTCATCACCAGGCTATACAAGGAACTTCGGAGCCTCACTTGGACACTGCCTCCCTGCTGGAGCCATGTTCCCAGGTCTGCAGTGTCTGTGACATTTTCCAGGCAGGGCTTTGACACCAGCACTGCAGAGCTGACAAACTGCTGTCCTTTTGCTTTATCTGCTCTGCGCTGGACATGAACTCTCTGCCCTTACTCTCACACATTGTTTCACATTGTCACACATTACAACACTGTTCCCCAAACTCTGGACTAGCAAATGACTATACTGGGAAGGGAACTGCTTTAATCCAGTCAGACCGCAAAAATGGCATTCATTTTCACTAAACTGATGCCATTGTACTGAACTGATGCATTGAGTCTAAATCTTAGTGCACATTTGTAATCATTGATTTAGTGTAACTGAAATCAGATTCACTCTTAAGATTGTCTCCAGGTAAAAGGTGCTGTTGAACTTTTTGGTCAAGTAAATACAATCTCTGTGTTTAGCACAATTGGTAGAGTAGGCTCTTGGCTGTGAAATGTGCAGTGCTTCTTTTGTAGTATAGCCTGCAGAAAAAAAAGTACTGTTTGGAAACCACTTGATTAGACTTTAACTAGATTAATCCATCTACTGACAATTTTGCTGCCTCAAAAGCCTCCTTACCCTTGCTTTCTTGGTCTACTGAGAAAAAAGCTTTCTAAGCCTATCTGAATGTCTATCCTCCAAATTAAGCAAAATATATTCTGTCTTCAATCTTTTCAAGCATCAAGGTGAAAGCATAAGCTGTTGATTGAGTCAGGATGGCAAATGCCATTATGCTGGAAATAATTTCTCAGGCTTCTGGCATGTTTTCTAAACAAAATCATATGAGAGACTTTTACACAGCCACAGCAGTTGGTGCAGACACATGAGGCCACTGATTTCATAGGTGTCTATCTTTGATGAGACTCTGAACTGTCTTGCTTTGTTTAAAAAATAACCCTTCAAGAGATCAGAGCTGTCAACAGCTCTATCAGCCTTTGAGGAGAGCCGAACAAAAAAGAGTAACTACAGTGCACATGCTTTTATTGCCACACAACAGTCTCAGCTGCAGCTAGCACCTATGTGGTCATTAACACTAACAAACCTCAAATATAAATTCAGTTAGCAAATTACAGTCTGTGTGAGAGGTGAGGGAAGAGCTGCTCTTCCACACGCCTCTGCCCTGAAAATGGATGGAGGGCCTTGTCTAATTAGGGTTACCTGCAGAGAACAGTGAGGAAAAGGCCTCTTTATTGTTTTTATCTCCCTCCAGCAACTGAAATCCAGATTCCTATTAAACAATAATGAGAATGTCAATTTGCACTATTCGTGCTGTACTTTGCATTCAGAGGGATTATAGGTATGTTTAGCAAAACCGTAATTATGGATTATTTCAACCAGAGAGAACTGATAGCCACTCATTCACATGAGTGCACAAGGACATCTTTTCCTTTAAATCGAGGCCCCTGCTTTGAGGCAGAGCATTTGGATGATGAAGTTTTGTTGCTAGCATTAATTCTTTTACCATCTTTTAGATACAAAGTCAGTTAACCCAAGAGTGCAGTTTAGATTGGGAGACAGGTTGATGAACTGCAGTGTCAAGTTTATGATCTGGAAGCTGCAGTTTCCCAGAGGAATGTGACTGCAGGTAAAGACAGGTTGTGAGTTATGTGTCCATGTCTCTGAATCCCTCTTTAACCTTTGAAGGGACAGGCAACTTAAGCCAAATATAAAAGAGAAGAAGACCTGCTCTGTAATGAAAGCATTCAGGTAGAGGAGAAAGGGCTTTTGAGTTGTCTGACTTTTCCTGAAAGTTGTTTTTGGTCTATCTATGCTTTCTGACACGACAGCTGCTGAAGCAGCACAACACACCCAGTTAATACCTTTCAACCATAATTTGTGTTGTCTTTTGCTTTGTAGGGATATCATGGGAAATAAAAGGGGAGCTGCATTTAGGGCGGAGGCAGTTGGGAGACAAAGGATCCCAAGTGGTAGGAAATCAGGCTTCAGTAGTGGTTCTGTTCTTGGAACAGCTTACTTAGAAACCATGTGGGGCAGTCAAACAAGGCTGTATCTTTGTAATTCAGTTAGATATATGCCTATGATTGCAGGAGTTTTTTAGAGGCTTTCAAGACAGCAGTGAGAGCTTTCTAGCCCTTAACTGAATTAACCTGGAACTTAAACCTTTTAACAGAATTCCTTCTTCTCAGCTGTTTGTTATGTAACTTCTAAAGGTAATGCTTATGTAATTCATGTAGTTTTGAAAGCTCGATTAGGGATTTCTACTCCTACTTGTCTGAAGTTTCTGCTTTTTTTCTGTGTTATTGAAATCTTACTGTCAGTCTGACAAACACATGCAGAAAAATTGATGGGCAATACCTAAATTTCTAGTAAGTTAAGTAAACAGGAAAAAACTTCAATGATCTTTCAAGGTCCATTTCTATGCTATGAAGAATATAAAGTACTACAAATTTAATTACAGTTTCCTTCTGCAGAAAAATGTTAGCTGTTCCTGCTGCAGGAAACAGAAATGCTCGTTAGCGCACTGCTGAAGACAAGACACAAAGCAAATATGGGAAAATAAAGAAATGGGAGATATCTTTAATTAAAGCACAAAAATACTTGGCTTCTCTGGCTTTAAGCCAGTCAAGTTCCAGAGAAAAGTTGGTGCAAAAATTGTAAGTCACATTGGTGCCACTGAACACAAGGAGAGCAGCTGTGAGAGGAAATTTTTTTTTTCTCCTGCAGTGAGTTACTATTGTTAAAGATGATGCAGAGCTGGAAAAATTGTCTGAGGAGCTTGGATTTCTCTGTGCTCAACACAGGAGCTCCATCAAACTATAGACACATAGTCTGAAATGCGTTAAAACCCTGCAATGTATTGTAGCTACCTTTTCACCTCTGATATTTTTATTCCTACTTCTAATTAAAGGATACTGTGAAGTTTTGATTTTTTTTCCATTTCAAAAAGGTAGAAGGAAGTTTACACAGCTGTTGTCCCACAGTACAAACAGTATAAGAAGTAATTTTCCAGATAATAAGTCAATATTAAATGGCTATTTTTTTTAAGCATTAACTCTAGTACTTCTGATAAGGCAATCCAGGCTTGCATCGTGTAAAGATTTGTCTTTTCTGTTAAACTGATTGCACTGTGCCGCTGACCTGACTTCAGACCTATAGTACTTGGCCAGATCTATCTATATAGGAGTGGCAACTCCTATTTGCAATAGCTGTGTTGTGACTGTAAAGGCAAAGGTGTTTTTGAAACAGATCATGTCAACTTCAGGAATTGCCCAGGGAGACTAAGACTTTAGCCAGTTTGTAAGAATAATCTACAGATTAGCAGTCTCAGCTAATCTAGGTATTTTCTCCAGTCCTTTTCCTTTCACTTTCACATCCTCCTCTTCCTCCCTCTCCAATGGACGAGGTCCTGGCCTGTCTCAGCAGTGTAGAACAGTTGCTGCTCTTCTTTCTGGGTTCAGGTGGTGTTTGTGTAGGCAGCCCTCTCAAAGCCCTGCTGCAGATTGTGTGGACACCTGATGCATCTGGCCAGACCGGGTAGTTGTGCACTCTGGCCAGCTGCCAGCTCTCCCCCACTGCTTCTGCAGAAGGCCAGAATCCCTTGGGCATGCACCCTGAAATAATGCCAGAAACAGCTAACCACAGCTAACATCTTGGATCATACCTGAGAAGTGCCTCAATTAACATATTAAGCACAGGATTACAGATACGCAGCAAAAACACCCTCATATTTTTAGCTAAAGTTAGCAGGAGGTGCTAACACAGGGTGAAGAAGTGGTACAATCACATCACATTGCAGACAGATACTAATCAGGGCTAAATCACATCAAACCTGATAGCAAGCAAAGCCTTTGATTCAGTGGAGATTTTTCTTGGTAGTTGAAGGGCTGGCATTAATTGGCTGCATCTCTTTTTTTTCAGAAATTAAATCAAAGACTGGAATTCACTATGGAATGTGGTGTCACTTGGAACAGATCTTCACCTTTTAACACCTCTCCACAGCTTTTAATCTTGGCTTTCGACAGGACCAGAAAAGACACAGTTGTGGAGAAAATAGTCACATAAAGCAGATTTGGGACAGCAGAAGTCTTCTGCTTCACTGAGATGTCTCCTGCTGCAGGAATGAATGCCGATACACTCATTACTATGAATTGAAAGGGCATGGGGTGAGCTGCAAAAATTGCAGAAAATGTCAGGTTTTGTGAGTAGTTGCAACTATTTGCAAAAAGGTTTTGTCCTACCTTCTGTTGAGATCATCCATTAATTGGTTTTTGCAGACTAACCAATATATTATTCAACTATACTATGCTGAATGTTCACAACTTGGGGTTCATTTATTTTTCTTTTACCCTAACACTTTTCTTAGAGGTCAGAAATAACAGCTTTTGCATTTACTTGAGTTCTGCTTTAACTCTGTGTTAGTAACTCTTCAGGTTCTGCAGCTCAGGTCCAGGGTAACAAGCTGTCAGCATTACTAGCATGATCCTTTGAATTTTGACCCAAGAAGCAGCAATGACAGAGGAGGAAAAACACTTTAAGACCAAATTCAGTAAGTAATGATGGCATTGATAATAAGGTGATATGGTTGCAGAATGAGCAAATTTTTTGCTTGTCTGCAAGCTGTGATTTCTTTATAGACCCAGGTAGGTTTCATGTGGACAGTATGTCAAATCCCTTCAAAGATGTACCTTTAAAAGCAAGGTGGCAGTATGCATTATTAGTAAATGGGGAAAACAAGTTCTAAAAATTGACTAAGGAAAGGGAGCCAGAAGGAGGTATTTAGTTAGCAATGGTTTAAGAAATAATTTTTTTGAGTACCACCATACCATGATTAATGACACTTCTTACATGTTACTTATGCTTCCAGGTGCCTAGCAGATGGAAGGAGAGAACAGCAAATAGGATATTACAACACCTAAATGAAAAGTCTCTTCCTACTGTCTTCACATAGCTGCAGCAACAAAGGCTGGTCCAGAAGTAAACCTAAATGTATTTTATAATCATTCCAGGTCATTTTAGAAAATGCCACTGAATTGGCAACCTTGAAGTAAGAGAAGAATAACTCATACATAAATCAAAGAGAGGCAGTAAGACTCCAGTGCTGTGCACATGCAATGCATCTGGATGCAGTGTTCAGTTCCAGCTCCAGTCATTCAATCTGCTAATCCATTTTAGGTACTGGCTGATGCAGATCCTCCTCCTGAGCAAGAGCAGCACTTCATGTCCTCCCTTCATAGACAGTGCAGCACAGTACAGAAAGGCAAGGACATCAGTTAAAACTAAAAGGCTTCCTTTGATTGTGGTAACCTTGGAACATGGCGGTGCAAAACACAGCTAAGTGCTTAGAGAAAAATGTTGGTGTCTGGTGTTTTGGGGTTTTTTTAACTGCTTTTGTATTGCAACCCTTGCCTACCACATCCTGCCCAGTGCAGTGCTCTCACCCCAGAGGCTGCTGCCTGTACACTAAACCTTTAATCTCTGTTTAAAGACGACTCATCAAAAGCGTTGTCTTGACCTTCCCTAGCACCTTCTCTGCCCTTGTGCCAGTTTGGACAAATTTGGAGGAAAAATATCCTCTGATAGAAGGCAGGTTACAACCATCCCTCCCCCACCAGGTTTGGGGAAAAAAAAAAAGAAATTTTCCTTGGAGGAAAGTGAAAGAGATAAAAACTATTTATTTAACAAAGACACAGGAAAAGGATAATAAAGCTAAATGATAAAACCTCTCACTGTGGAGAGAAACCTGGGAAGATTTCAGAGTCCTTCTGTAAATGTGGTCTCTCTCCTCCTCCTCCTCCTCCTCGGAGCTGGGTTGTGGGCCCACCTCCAGGGCTTCGGTGGAAAATTCTCCCGATGTGTTCTGATGTTGAAACAGTCCAGAAGAGAAGAAGGGAAAAAACCCGAAGTCCCAGGAAAACAAAGTTCAACTCTCTGTCTCCCTCCAGAGAAAAGGAGCCAAAAGCTGGCTGAAAAGCAAGCAGGGTGCTTCCTCTGCTCTTGCTGCTGCAGAAGCAGAGGAGTGTGTGTGTATCTGTGTCCTTGAAACAACTGCTTTGGAAAGTTCGCTCAGTTTTTTTCTCTTCCTCCTCTCAGGCTCAGTTTAAAGGCACAGAAAGGCACAAAATTAATTTCTGGGCATAGAGCAGTGACAGGGGATACACATCATAAAGTCACCCCAAGACAGCCCTCCACCAAGAAAGGGGAAGAAGTGCAGCTCCTTCTACAATGCTACACTAGCTAGAAGAAAACAGAAAAATGTTCATACGTTTATCTGCATTTCTCTTGCATGGAAAAATCTTCTTTTTATAGCCTAGCCAATAAAGGACTCAAAGTATCTTTCAGAGATGCATCAAATTGTATTGCAGCTTTTGATCAGTGACAATACTAACCTATGTCCCTTTTGGCATCATCCGCATGCCTGGATGCTTGTGAACACAAATAATCAAACACTGAAGCACTATTTTTATAAATAACTAAGACCTAGAATTAAATTCAGGCAAAACTTACCAGCATTGCATTGGTTAAACACTGATTAAAAGAGCACAGTTGTGCTAGAAATGCTGCAGGATACAGGATTCCTAGAATAGGACTGACATCCTTCACCATTACTGAAGCAAGTTTTAATTCATGCACACTTGCTGCTACTAAGTCACTTTATTCTCAAAATGCTGTAGATTCAGGTGTCAAATAACATGAGTTCTTTTTAAGGTATGCAATAAATGAAGGACAAGGTGAGTGACAACTATCCAAGGTCAGTTGTCACTAGAGAAGCCATCCAACGGGATTTTAGCACACTCCAGAAACCAAATGCCAGTTTGGAAGTAGAGCAATAACATCAGTTTGAAGCACTTACATGCCATTGCAGTAGCAAAAAAGGAAGGGCTGTCTCCAGTAATCACAGCTTCTTGTTAAAACACCTGAAGAATTACTGAATATAGCAAAATTCAAAGACAATTTTAGAAAAAATATACCTACAGGAGATTGTCTTCAAAGAAGAGCAGTAACACATGACTGGTACTATAGGGATAAACCATTGTGTGCAGACTTTCAGTGGTGCATTGTAATGAAAACTGAATTCAGTCCTTAAATGCATGCAGCAGATGGACGATTTTCTGGAAGGCATAGCAATTTTAATAACATCAGGAAGCTCTAGGTTTCCTTCATTCCCATACAGCCTTTCCAAAACTATAAATTTTTTGCAATTTCTCATCATATGAGACTGAGTTATGTCAATACACATTCATACTTGATACACTACCCAGATAAACATCAAGGTCATGATGAGAAACTGAGGTTTCTTCCCCCAGAGCTGGTTATCATTTTAGTCAGTCAGCAACCACAGAACTGCACACCCTCTGTTCTCTTGCTCAAGCATACTGACAAATTCCCTGGCATGTGGGGACTGAGGGAACTGGAAGATGAAGCTGCGATGCATCATATTTGAGAAGTCATGGTAGTCCAGATTAGTTTCCACTGACTGAAAAAGGGGAAATGTAACCCCATTTTTGAAAACAAAAAAATAAAAGGGAAGACCCAAGGAACTCTAGGCCAGTCAGTGCCACCTTGGTGCCTGGCAAGAAGATGGAGCAGATCCACCTGGAATCTATGCTGAAGCACACAGAAAATAAAGAGGCAATTGGTGACAGCCAACATAGCCTCACTATGGACAAATCATGCCTGATCAATCTGGTGGCTTTCCACAACGGGGTTACAGCATTGGTGGATGAAGGAAGAGTGACAGACATCATCTACCTTGACCTGTGCAAAGTACTTGACATTGTCCTGCATGACATCCTTGTCTCTGAACTGGAGAGACATGGATTTGACAGACAGACCACTTGGTGGATAAGGAATTGGCTGGATGGCCACACTCAGAGTTGCAGTCAATGGCTCAACATCCAAGGGGAGACCAGTGACGAGTGGTGACCTCAGGGCTCGGTATTGGGACCAGCGCTGTTCAATATCTTTGTTGGTGACACGGACAGTGGGACCAAGGACACCCTCAGCAAGTTTGCCAATGACACCAAGCTGAGGGGTGCAGTGGACACGCTGGAGGGCAGGGATGTCATCCAGAGGGACTTGGGCAGGTTTGGAGGTGGGACTGTGCAAACCTCCTGAAGTTCAAGGCTAATTGCAAGGTCCTGCACCTGGGTCAGTGCAATCCCAAACAGAAATAGAGGCTGGGGAGTGAATGGACCAACAGCAGCACTGAGAAGAACCTGGAGGTTTTGGTCAATGAGAAGCCCAACATGAGCTGGCAATGTGCACTCACAGCCCAGAACAACTGGGGCTGCATCAAGCAAAGTGTGATCAGCAGGTCATGGAAGGTGATTTTTGCTCTCCACTCCACTCTTGTGAGAACCCACCTGGAGTACTGCACCCATCAGACCTGCTGGAACAAGTCTAGAGGTTGCCCAGAGCAGCTGTGGATACCCCATCCCTGGAAAGGTTAAAGCTCCATCCAACCTGGCCTTGGAGCAACCTGGTCTAGTGGAAGATGTCCCTGCCCAGGACAGAGGAGTTGAAACTAGATGATCCTTAAAGTCCCTGCCAATCACAACCACCCCATGGCTCTATGCAATTAGAAAAGAAATAAGGCTCAGAGCAATACCTTTTTCATGAAAGTTCTACCAGCCTCTGTGCAAGCACAGACAGCAGCCCCTCTTCTACCTGACATCCAGTATTAGAAACTTTGCTGTTAGAAAGCAGAGTATTAAGCCTCACAGGTTGTTCCAAGTGTAATGCTTAATGCAGACTTTGCTCCTCTTTGGCTTTAAGTGGAAAACAAGAGTTAAGCTAACATGGAAAAACATGAGCGGAACGAAAATTCTTTTTGAGGTAATTCTAAATCTGAATCAGTATTGTTAAATGCAAAGTTAATACTGTATTTAGGGGAGCTAAGTCTTCAAACCTTGAAAACCCTTAGTATTTCTCAATTCCCATGGGAAACAGCTCATCTCCAAGTCAGCAAGCAGACACTTCTCTTGGGGACTGCGCACATTAAAGAAAGTTCACAAGTAAAATTCCATTCAACAGATTTTATTTATCAATTTGGTTCTGCAATTACAACTGCTTCAGTTTTCTTCCACTGAAGACAAAATACAAACTTTTACAGCAACACTTGCAGAGAACATTCATAAGGTAACACCTTGATACTTGCACAAGTTGGCTCCAAGAAAAAGCCAGATAACTTGAAGAGTCACTACAATTCAGTGCCTAAAACTGATTTAGGGGCAAGTACAACTACAGATCTATGAGCTACCTTCCACTTCAAAACACAAGGCCAAGAAAAACTGCAAGTTGTTACTTCAGGTTTTTTGCTAGTACACAGCACAGATCAGTTGATACTGCCATTTCACGAAGGAGTAACTACTTTTGACAGTGAGGCAGCCAAGCACATGGTGAAGATGTATAACCCAGCCTCCCTTCCCACCAAACAACTAAAAGGGAAACAAGCCAAGCCACAACTCTGAACTGTGGAATTACACCTTGCTGGCAAGGCTAATGAGCAAGTGGTGTGTAGTGCAGGCCTTCTGGAACGTGATTAAATTGATACAGCTTGAGTTTTTCAGATAGGCATTTGTACATGCCAGAGATCCTGGGTTTCTTAAAGTTTTGGAAAATAGCAATTGCTGGCACCACAACAAATTTAGTAACTAAGGCAAGGTATCCTTCTACCCTTTTAAACAAAATTTGAGGCAAACAAGTAAGCAATTTTAAGGCACTTTAAACATTATTTTTAGTTTGCTTTACCAGCATACTTTATCAGCAACCTAAATCAGGATTAGCAAAGCTCATGAATAAGCATTTCAGCAACGTTTTACAGAGCAACTTTTTTGTGGCAATGTTTTCCATGCTATGAAGTGTTGTATAGGACTTTTCTGCAAGTGTCCCAAAAGAGCCCTTTGAGGCCAAAAATTGTATACTAGGTATAGTTTGCTTCGCTGAGCTAAAGGCAAACTGTCATATTTCAAAAGAGTATTTTGTTCACTTCAAAGCACAGGATACAAGCTCATGCATTTATTTTGAAGAAATAAATGTAGTAAAATAGTTATTAGATAGGGAAAAGACAGATTTAAATGATTTCACAATAAGGCCAAGGATATACCATCTAACTCACACACATACTGTTGCTGAAAACTGGCTGCTCACTGCTGTTTTCATAAACCTGAGCTGATTGTCTTAGTTTTGTTTAGAAAACCAAAAGCTAATGAACTTAAATGTACAGTACTGGTGAGTAACCTCTGCATTTTGTAGCAATTTGAGTTTTCTATGCAGCACAATAGAAACAATGCCATTCAAACTAGATGAACACAAAGAAGCAACACTATACACTTGAGGAGTCCAACTGAAGTGCACTTAATTTGCTTCGTAATTCAAGTTCCACTGCCGTGACTATTATCTGCTATCAATGCTATTTTTGTATTGGGTGCCAAATCCAGTCAAGTCAGAACAGTAAGACAGTACTACAGATTATCCCAAAACTGGTAATTGAGGGATATCATTATGTGCTACCTTCACCACTTGATTTTATCTCTATTTCCATTTTTCCTGTGGGTTTATTTTCACAGGTGCTCAAGTCAGTCTGCGTTGGAGATGACGTACCTTTGACACTCAGATCACATGGCTGATCCAGCCAAGGGAAAAAAAGAACCCTAAACTATTTGTCCTCAAGCAGTTCACTGCAGGGTGACACAAACCTGAAGCCAGTGGGGAAGGGAAAGAAAAAAGGTGTAGCCTGCAGTCCCAGGGTTACAGCAACCCTGACTAGTATCAAATCAGCAGATCCTCTGAGTGACCCTTAATTGCTCCTTCAGCAAGCAGACACACAGGAGGGTAATAAAGAAAAAAACAACAACCCAAACTCTTGAAATTAATTGCAACGAGTTTAAGAACTGTTTGAATGACAAAAACATCAGGATTTCCCAAACATCAGGATTTCAAGTATAAATGTGAGTTGTTGCCTTTTTGGACAGGGAGTGAACTGAATTATATCACTAGTTTTATGGTTGGTCTTTGCAGGCCAGGAAAAAAAGCTAAACGAGTCAAAGCTTCTGTTTGTAACTGAACATCGCTGTACCATACTCCTCACTCTAAACCAAAATCACTAAGGGACAGTTATTCCAGGGAATTTTTTTTTTTTAAACTGGAATGCTCAAGTCACATGTATTCTATATTCCTACATAAAGCTAATATTAGAAGTTTTATTTATCTTTGAGATAGCTGGGAGACGCTTACAGCCTACTGAAATTTAGTCTTTTAAGGCACTAATATTTATTTCCCCATTAGAAGGATTATTCCTACATCCACCCTCAACATTAATTGGAAATGGCATAGGAATTCTGTTTGGAATGAAGTATTTTATGAGGCAACTTTTATACTTTTATTCTTGGGTAAAAAACAAAAAAAGAAAAGGGTTATGTTATTCTGTTAAGACATTATCTAATTCTACATTTTATCCATCTTTCTAGCAACACACTGTAAGAGCCATAAGCTACTATAAATGGTATTTCACTCCCTGAAATCAGTCACCAATAATTCACATCTTGATAAAACTGAAGGGATACTGTATCAGATGTTGTTCAAATTAGCCTTCAGAATAAGTCATTTTAAGATTGTCTACTGGACAGTGTTGCCACTGAATAAGAATCTCGGAACATTCTACATTTGGCATATCAAGAAAAGTCCCACATCAGCAGCCACTAAAGGAAAATAAAACAGCCATTAGAACCCATGCAGCATATTGCAAGTAATCCTGTTGAAGAGATTGATATCACTTCTTGACAAGTATAATGTTGCAAAAATATTCATTTAAAGTCTTCTTTTAGAGATTTAAAGGATATTATGAACTGCTGTCTTCCATGAGGAACAGAAAATATTTTGGTTCCGTGAACTACAGGTGTTGGGCTACTAGTCCATTACCACGGGGCAGGTCCTAAAGTGTGTGGTAATTTCGGTCTTTAGATCTGCAGAATTTGTACAGAAAGAAAATAACAGCCTGCAGACCCAGAACAAGCACAATTCCACCTATGAAACTCGCAGCATCAAACGTAGATTTGCGTGGAACAGGTACAGGAGCCACAGTAGTACTTGAGCCTG
>NW_008239110.1:7531153-7535478 GCF_000691975.1 Corvus brachyrhynchos
ACACCAAAATAGAAATTTTAAGTGCACAATGCTCACAACAGTTTTACAAATTTTAGTGCTGTATTCTTTGTATTAGGATTACTCAAAGCATCAAAACACCAATAAGAAAACAAAAAATAATCAAAGTAAAGCCAGCATCGGCATTTAGATTAGTGGTATTGAAATTCTGATTAAATGCTGTTTGTTAAAGGCTAGAGCTATTTATAGACAAACTGCTCTGGACTTCAATACTGAGCAATAACCAGCTGGACTTTATTTGTACTTCAAAAAGCCAAAGCCTTCCTCCTTTACATAGAATATATTATTGATATGCTCACATTCAAGACACGTTTTCCAGTTTCTGCTCCTTGCTCTAGTTTGGTTTTTTTTTTCCCTTAAATTTAAAATAAATTGTTGTCTTCCATCTACTGTACTTTACCCCAAGAGTTAGGCTTAAAAAAACAGCTGAAGTCACAACAAACACAAGTCTGGAAGTAACAGCCATCTACTGATGGGTAGTTTTAAAGAGCTTTACTTTTTGAGAGCTTTTCATTAAATGGCATATCTAGGGCTGACTTGGAAATAAAATATTTCAGCTTATTCCCATCACTGTAGCAAAGTTTCACTTAACAAAAAAAAAGCATCCCATTATTATGCTGCAAAAACAAAATACCACCTCCCAAAGACAGGGGAGTTAACAAGTGACTGCCAACCACACTATTAAAATCATCCAGCTGATCTCATTTGACCAACATGTTTCTGACTTTTTATATCTCACCAATTAGCTCTATTTCTCAGGCTATATAACCTTGCTACTCACATACATGACCTTAACAAAATTAGACTTGTCATAATGTTAGAAGTGACAGCACCAGATACACCAATACTACTTTCATGTTGTCATTTGGTGAGTCTTTTAAGGTAACACTTTTAAAGTGACACTGACTTCTAAGTATTCTACGCTTTAATTATGGTAGTAGTAACAGTTACCTGCAGTTGTGGGTGTTGTGGTAGCTGAAGTCATGGTAGTTTTAGGCACAGGAGCATGAGTAGTTGCATTGGTGACGTTGGCTGTTTGAGAAAAGACAGTATGTACACACCATAAACTTCAATAGCAAAGTTCACAAGCACTAAAGTTCCTACACAAATGATTTTTCCTGTTTTGCTTTAACAAGGACAAGCTTTGCCCTCAGACTGTATCCCACACAATTTAGGTGCTGAACTGGGTTAAGCCAAGTTTCTGCAATAAGGATTATTTTCAAACTTGCATACTATTGGTATCCAAATATTTCAAGTTTCTCCACAGATCAGTGATTCTTTGCTCAGACAAAAGGACTTTTCTTTCAAGTGCTCATATAAATGCTGGTACTTGAACAAGAATCAAGAGATCTGCTTCAAGACAATCAAGAATCTGCATCAAGGCAAAGGACTTTAATTAAGCAGCCGTTACAATCAGTTAGTATTAATTGTACTAAGAAAGTACTTAATGTAATACCTCTAGACAGGAGATACACAATCTTCTCTTGTCCTCAAAACACTAACTGTGAATGCCATCACTGGAATAAAACCACTCACCTAAACCAAAACTGTCTCCTAAGAACTTTCATTATCAAGCCACACAAGCTGGGTGTCTGACCTCTCCCCACTTCCCTAAAGATTAGTATTACTTAAAATTAATCACTATTTCACTATGTGCCTGGGACAAGTGTCAACATTTGTGGGTTTACTCAAAGCTGCTGTACATTAGGCTGTTCTGAGCCTAATCAAGTACCAACTTGTCATCTCCCAGCTCCCTTGATCAGCAAGATTTAAAAATTAGATGATTTTTAAGAACTTCATTGTAGAGCTGGCAGAGAAATTTTTGAACAAAAAACCCCCAAACTCCTAAGAATTCATGATTAGCAGAAATTATCAATTCAATTACAACTGAGTCAATTTTTAACAGAGAAAATGCTTCCTGCCAACATAATTATGAGTTTTCTAAAATCCACTTCTTCCAGACCTTGGAACCATTTATGCATTCTGCACATCAGATGTTTAGTAGTCAAGCTACTACAATGAACTGTGGAAGAAGCCCCTGTCTTTCATTTCATTCACCAGTTCCTAGTTTGCTGCCCTTCTGAGTTCAGTGCTACTGTATTACCTTGTCATGGGTTAGCATAGCTGCAGAAGTGATGTTCTTGCAAAGGGGTGCTTACAGCTTCCTCTATGACCTGACAGAATCTATCAGCTGGCCAGTTTGAATATGGACAATTTTTTAAGCCACTTAAAAATTTTGACTGCCTCTGTGGTCCACATTTAAGAATGGACAAACCCCGGGGAAGCTCTCTCTTGCTTCCTGCCTTGGGACAGGTAACTGGGCTCAACCCATGCAGCCCAGTGGGGCCGGGCCGGGCCACAGCCATCCTGGAGCCGATGGGCCCTGTTCCACCCACAGCCCCCCTGCCCTGCTACGTGCAGACAGAGTGGCCCCTCCCCTCTCCAGTGAGGCCAAGATTCAGCTGAAGCTGCCCCGCTGCCTGGCAAAGATCATGTGACCAACAGCAATAAGCCACATTCCAGCTGAAAGGCCCGAGTGAGATTAACCCTTTTAGTGCTATGAAGAGCTGAAAACCTGAGGGAGGAGAAAGAGGAGATGCTTAAAGCTGAAATTCTGTTGTAAAGCTATGGTGGTGATGTACTATGATATATCAGAGTACCTGTTGTAATTTCGTGAAAGCATGAGCGGTGGAGCATTCAACTTGTGAGCAAAAGCACCTCAGCTGAAAGGCCCGAGTGAGATTAACCCTTTTAGTGCTATGAAGAGCTGAAAACCTGAGGGAGGAGAAAGAGGAGATGCTTAAAGCTGAAATTCTGTTGTAAAGCTATGGTGGTGATGTACTATGATATATCAGAGTACCTGTTGTAATTTCGTGAAAGCATGAGCGGTGGAGCATTCAACTTGTGAGCAAAAGCACCTGTGCTGGAATAAGCAAATGCTGACGCAGCTGTAATTTCATGAGAAGTTTGAACAGGGAGAGATGGAAGCGATGAGGACTCTTGCTCCAAATTGGAAGGAGAAGACCTCAGTTCCTAGAGATGCTCCCAGAGATAGTCCTAGAGATGAAGATGATGAGGACCCTTTTTCTCCCAGGGAAGGGGGAGGGCCTCTATTCCTAGAGATAAAGATGCTCCCACAGATGGGTGAAGAGAACCTTTGTTTTTGAACAGCTCAACCTTAAAATGTTACCCCAGTAGCTCAAGACTGGACCCTTGAAAGCAGTTGTGGGGAAAGCTGTAAGTTGGGGGAAGGGACTCTCACATGCAAGCAGAGAACCAACCTGGGCGGCTGTCTCATTGTGATACTGAAGCCATGAGAGAATCTCTTGTGGAGATGTCTCCATAGCATAGAGCAAGAGACATCTTCCCTCACAGAAGGTAAATAAGTAAGTAATGAGTATTTTGGACCTAACCACTACACTCTAATTGGTGTTTCTGCCCGGTTACAAACTGAACCCACTACATACCTATAGGAGTATGAGCTGTGGTGGCAGAACTGGTTGTGGTGGCATTGGAAGTCACATTGGAAGATGCCGTGGTTGCATGGGAAGATGCTGTGGTTGCATTGGAAGATGCTGTGGTTGCATTGGAAGATGCCGTGGTTGCATTGGAAGATGCCGTGGTTGCATTGGTAGGTGGTACAGTGGTAGAAGAAACATTGTTAAGAGAAGAAACTGCAGGAGCTATGAAAAAATAAAGAGTTACATTAGAGAGATTAACGATGGTATTAACTAAAAAACAATCCAACAAAACAACATCAGCAGGCACAGCTTTAGGAATTTCATACAGCACTGAGTTCTACTGTAGTTTTAGTTTGAAATTACAAAGCTTTTGAATCCACCATACTAATACCAAAAGTTGCATGAGTGAATACATGAAAAGTCTTGTCACAGGCAGCCCAATAAAGCCAGTGTTCAACTGGCAACTCAAGATTCCTCAAAGCAAACCTGAGTGAGAAGAACCCTCCTGTCCAAGCAGGAACTGTGCATGCTTTACACAGGAGAACACTAGGTATAGAGTACCGCTTCCCAACCTCACTGCAACTGAGACTGAACCTGAGCTATCAAGTTCAACTACAAATCAGAGTTTGTTAGACAATTGAATCAGAATGGAGGGAAAACCAATAAAGAGTTTGAAAGTTTAGCTGCAGTTCCTGTTCTGAGAGTTGTTGTTGGATGTAGGTGCTGTCAGCTTCAGAAAAAAAAGCCCCTCACAACCTGCAAGGACACAGAACTGTGAAGCCTCCTGCAACTTACTGTGCTATCAGTTAATCACACATAGACAGCTTATCTAAACTGATACATCAG
>NW_008239110.1:7535498-7541160 GCF_000691975.1 Corvus brachyrhynchos
CTCATTCAAGTGTGGTTATTTACATCTTGAACATAATTCAGCATGGTAGGAAATCAGAGCTGACTGTTTCTACAGAGATAGGTTGGATATATCAGAATCTACATTCTCTTGGCTACCACTTGCATCTCTGTAGTTTAAGGTCCCCTTAAAGGCTGCCTAGTTCTTCCCATGTCACTCCCTTGAGGCAGTGTTGAGCCAAAACAATTGAGAATTAGTAAGGTATACAGATTTCTCTCACACCTACAAAGACCCCCTACTAAGGGTGATGATTTACTTCCCTGAATTTGCAGAAGTTAAACATAACAACCTGATAATGTCACCAAAAGTTTAACAGGAACAGATTGTAGAAACACTTCTTAGGTACACAACAAGGCAGTTTAACAGCATGCTCTCTTTGGAAAGCACTAAAAAACGGTTCTTTCAGCACTCCTGATTAAGAGGTGATTGTTACAATTTTAGAAACAACACACAAGTGCAAGTCAAAAGGAATTATTTCTGACTGGCTGTCACCACCACAAGACAGCCCAAAGCAGCGTGGAAGCTTCAACTCTGTTGGTAGAGCCAGCCTCTTTAGCAGAACTGTTGAATTCATCTAGACAAGATTATTCAGAGTTTTCATTTGCTGTTCTAGATTTTAAAACCAGAAAATCCTATTTTAAAGTCTATTTCTTATCAGCATTCAGAAAAACTAAAATTTGGGGGCTTTCACATAAGTGAAATTCAAGACCTTATCTAAATTATTCATATCCTGCAAAACTGCTTTGCACAGGAAGCACAAAAGTCTGAAGTAGATACGCAACTGAGCACATTCCTGGCATGAAGGATTTATCTTACGCAGTTCTATATCCCAGACTCTTTATTTCAGAACTGCATGAAGACTTGTGCTAGTTAACAATTAAAACTGGAAGGTTCGTAAGCTTTTCCTATTTACTGCATCTCAGATGACTTAGCAGGTGACATTTTTTGTTCAATATGCAGCTTACTGCCTTGAAGACACTGACAAATTCCTTAAGATATGCTGTATCTAACAAGAAACACCTATTTTAATCTAAGAAACCAAGGTGGTAGCCAGATGAGTGTCAGGCTTCCCGAAACAGCAACAGTAAGCAGTTAACTGAAGGCACAATGGAATTGTGTATTTTAGTATCACATATCATACCTTTAAACAGGAAGCAAAGGGCTTATTTGCATACTTGTACAGGCTTATGTAAATTGTAGAAGGCATATCAACAAAAGGACAACAGACAAAGGAGTTCTAAACACAACTGCTTCACATTAAACCACATGAAATCTGAGTATCTAAACACTTACATGAACACTGTGTTTCAACTTTACATTGTCCATACTTTGCCAGTTTTGCTGTTTCACTGACACACATATTGCTTTCGTTTCCTGTCAGAAAAGAAGAGAGAAGATATTTTACAGTAGATGAAGTCTAAGGTGCTTGAGACACTGTTCCTAAATACTGATAAGCTGTTCGTAGGACAAACTAAACACCATCTGCTAGCCAAGATAACATTAAAGCCACTTTAATATACAGGACTTCAGTATTATATTAATAATAAAAGAAATTTTAGTGTTTTCTTTCACTACAGTTACTCCCCCACTGAACACTTAAGCAATATTTACAACACACAATTATGCACCATTTTGCTGTACCAGTACTGTTTGACGTTTTTTCTTCATAGCTGATAAAATCAAACAGCGTTTCTACTATTTTGTGGCATTTTCCAAGTTAAACATTTTGCATGTCTATGGCAGCATCATTAAAAAAATATCTTACTGTCTTAAAAAATTCTACATCCAAGCAAAACTTTGTTCCAGCTTTTCAAACTGGTCCTTGACCTTGAAATTGTTGAAGATGTCAGTTTCTTATTCTCTGCCTGCATATCCTTCTCCCTTAAAAAAAGTTACACAGATCTCTTGGGTTTTTGCAGGATGTGCCTGGTGGTTCAACACCACACGCAGAACTAGAGAAATAGCTTCTTGAAGGGCAAGCTCCACCCAAAATTGATTTCATTAGTTCCAATGCATCCTAGCCTTCACATATAACATTTCTTGGTCATCTACAATCAAGTGGTACAAAAACCACTACAACAGTTAAACCATTCTGTTTCTACCTCATGTAAGAAGTACTAATAATCCACATGAGGAGTGCTTATGTAATCTGTATGATTTTGTCAACAGCAACTTCCTGTCTTCCAGGACTGAGTACCAGAGGTCACCTAAATGTAGTTACATCCAATTCACCTGCAATGGGAAAAACAAGGCTCTAACTGAGACCAGCTAATGGTTCTTTGGCTCTGTTATGCTCCCTTCAGTGGGGTGCAATTCTCAGTTTTATGAACACTGCTGTTAACCACTCTTATTTAATTAATTCCTCTTGCTTATTGCATTTCAGTTCAGGAGTAGCAGTTGCAACCAGCAGGCCCATGACAAAACCTCAAAAAGGACTGAAGCACAGAGCTGTGCCTGCATCTCAGGAACCACTTGTGACTCCCTAACAGCAAACACAAGTGACTTGTTTGTCCTAAAAACATTCTGAACCACCTGGAAAACATAAGCTTATCAAAAGCAGAGATTTAAATCAGAAGCCTTAAAAATCTGGGAATATTTTGAACATGTTACATATCTCAAGTTCTCAGGTGAAGACAGGTAGGACTCATGTTAATGCTTCATTAGGTTGTAAACAACATCAGTGTAGGTGAAGTGTAAGGTTCTGCACGGTGTTGAGGAACCCATTCAGTGCAGGTAGCTTGGTGAGCAGTGGCAGTGAGAGCTGCAGGTTGAGCTCTGGAGGGCGGGAGAGGCACAAGGCTGGGATCTGCAGACCATTTACATAACAAAGAACATGAGGACCTGTGGCCCAGCCAGGTGACTGGACACAGAGACATGGCAGGGGCTGACGATCCCAGACTTTAGCCCACAGACTGTGAGGGTATAAAAGCCCATGGATTCCTCTGTTGGGGGGGTCCTCCTCGGATGCACCAGCTTGAGCTGGTTATTGCACTGTGAATAAATTGTTTTATAGAACAAGACATCTGAGACTCTGCAATGGGAAACCTGGGGCTGAACTGGTAAGGAAACCTGGTCTGACAGGGTGTGAGGGGGTGTGAAGGGAGCCAAGCCAGGCACCTGTCAGGTCACTGGAGCCACCCACTGCAAAGGGGCCTTGGTCCTGGCAGTGAAAGTCTCTGGTGATGCGAGTTTGACTGCCAGAGTCTCCTGAAGGGTCAGACAGTGAAGTTTCCCTAACCTTGGCAGAGTAAGGATCTGTACTGCACAGCCCTCCTTACCGTCACATTTGATCCACTGGCAGCCTTCTGAATTTGTCTTATTAATACAGGAGCTGCAGTCAGAAAAGTTTCCACAGATGTCTAAAACGGAAAAAAAAACCCCATTGATTAGAACACTATCAAGAGAGCAACTCTGCCCACAGAAACAAATAGTAGATCTGTACCCTTCCATATGTACATCTCCCAGGTTAAGGCACAATCTTCTTCACTGAACAAACTACAACTGAAAGCTACAACTTATGAATGCTTTTGACAAGAAATAAATGCATTTCCCTCCAGATACTACGGATACTCTGAAACCAGACTCCATATGCATACCACAATTTTGCCCCTGCAACCTCTAATTACAGTAAACTCAGGTAATAGAGCATACACCACACTAGTGAAGATACCAAAGTCCACTAAATTAATTTTGCAGTTCATTGAAGCCTCAGATGGTAAGTGCTTGTTTCCTTTTGATTACATTTTTCCTTTAGGTAATACAGGCAGCTATAAATAATCCTACAGTAGAAAGCAATCAAAGTAGGGGAAATAAAGACAAGAACCTGGAGAAATTAATGTACACATGTATAAAAAGAGAGCAGAAAAAAAAAGGCCAATCTATTTGTATTTTGCTCACAGCAGAAGCCAGCAATCTAACCAGTCCAGCAGCTTTTCTACAACAATCTCAAACATTGTTACCTTAAAACCACAATGACAACACATCCTTTAACTGGATCAAGTAAGATCTTCTCCCAATCTACAGTTTTACCATATTAGTTTTAATTAAGACTTACTCATACAGCCATCATACTCGGAAAACCCACATACAACCCACAACTCCTTCTGTTGCATGCTCTCCAACACATTGTATATCATACCCACCCACTCCAGGCACCTTGGGGTAACCTTCCATTTTTCTCCAAGAAAGGAACGCTGCTATCCACAGATCTTTGGCACACTCATTTACCTCTCAAGTAACAACTACAAACATATTAACTAACTTCAGTATTCTGACAATCCGACTTAAGACTGAATCTACCCAGTGCTTCTCTCGGTTATGGTAGGACCAGCTCAGAAAGGCTGGCACTATTTCTTCCCTTTCACATAAGAAAATATGAAAAGCCCTTTGGGGGTTTGCATGGGTGAGGTGTGCAACAGCTGCCCTATTGCCTTCAGGAAGGTAGCACTAAAGGCACTTCAAGAGCTACATGACTGTTTCTCATAACAGATTTCAGGAGAAAAAAAAAAAATCAGAGGAAAAAAAGTCAGCCAATTATTGTGGGTATACATCTGAGGAATGATCACAGCCCACTCAACGGCCTCTGACAAATGAATAACCTTCACTTTTGTAGATTCCCCACTGGCATGTGGAAAATTTAGCACAGTACATCTGTTAAGAAAGGAAGACAGTAGACAGAGCCAGCTTATACCAGGTACACTAGGACTTCTAATTTAGCTTCAAAACCAGCTTTCCCAGACTAACAGGGGAGGATCAGATTTGCCAGAGTAAAGGATCAGGAGTTTTCATCAATGAGCTGTTAACTTCGGAACCTGTGGCAAGGTCTCAGACGTTGTCCCAATGCTACCTCCTGCTGTCAAAGGCTCTCCTGGGGTCTTTTACATGGGCTAACAGCAAGTTCCCCAGCTCTCCCCATCAGCAGACGCCTGCTCTTCACTGAAAAAAAAAGAAGACTCTGATACCACGAACTCAGCTTTTCAGCCTAGGCAAGCTGACGGTTGCTCCTAAGATAAACCCGCTGTACTGGCTCTCGCATAGGCTAAATTCGGATACTCCCCTTACACTCGAGGAGGAAACCAGGAAACACTAGAGGGGTCTGTTCCGCTGGCCCAACAGTGCCCTCTCCCGTCGCAGCGGAGAGGCGTGTTAACCTGTGGCTGAGCAGTCCCGGAGCAGCCCACGGCTCCCGCAGGGCGTCCCACGCCGGCCTGCACCCCGCCGGCGGGGCAGGGCTGGAGACGAAATCCATAAGGGCTGGAGCAGCGGTGACCGGGCAGCGTCACCCTCGGCCGCACCCAGCGCCACTACGGAACGCGGCCAGGGAACGCTGAAGCACTTCCAAACAACTTTTTGTTTCGTCTTTTTTGTTGTTGTCTCCGCGTTTTGGGGCTCCGGGCGCATTTCGCGGCTCTCGGCCCCGCAAACACTTTGGCAAACAGGCCACAGAGCCCGAGCTGTGGACAGCTGGGGGCAAACCCCCAGGACGAGTAACGGGGCTCACACCGGGATAAGGAACACGGGACAGCAGGAACAGAACGACACGGCTGAATCAAGCTCCCCCCCCGCTCCCAGACTCGTTCCAAGAGTGCAAGAAGCAGCCGCGCACAATTCCCCGGCACCGGCCCCTCCAAGGGCGCACCGCACG
>NW_008239110.1:7541912-7544782 GCF_000691975.1 Corvus brachyrhynchos
AGCCGCGCTGCGCGGGCGGTGTGGAGAGAGATCCTCGCTGCTCGGGGAGGGACGGCCTCCGGCCACGGCGGTTGTTGCCCTCTTCCTGCTCCCCTACCCCATTTCTACCGTGACAAAACAGCGATTCGTACTTCATAGGAGTTTAAATGAATCGCACATGAACCTTAGCAATCTGCGTGCAGCTCTTGAATAGTGTTGTCCAGCTGTGCTCCCGGCAGCACTAGTGCCATCGCAGGTGGAAGCTGTACACTGGGAGTTGGTGTAGGTCCAGGATGAAATGGCTGCAATAGTGGAAGGGAAGCATGGTACAGATTGCAACCTGTATCTTTACAGCTGCACTGTAGAGAGCACCAGGAGAAGGCTCCTTGGACATCACGCCACCCCTTTTCGTGGACTTGGCAGCGTTAGGTTAGCAGTTGGACTTGATGAAAGGGCTTCTCCAACCTAAGTGGTTCTAAGAATCAGTGATTCCCCCCTGACCACTGGGTAGAGTTCCCCCTATGCCTATCACATTTTCTCTGTCCTTTGTTTCTCCCTAAGGTAGCTTGAGCCTTTATATATCATTATCAGTAGACCCTCTGCAAATAAAAGTTTGTTTGTGTAAATCTGCCTCAGCATTTTGTGCGGTGCCAACACAGGTGAATGTCGGGAAACCAAGGCAAACATTCATGCGTGCTTGTATCCAAGGAGAGCTAAGCTAGAGCTATAAAGCAAATTTTATTATGGTCTGGGTCAAAGGACAAATGGAAGAGATGAGTTATAATCGGGAGATTTCCCCCTTGGTTCTTCTAAGTGTGAGCTGAACTTGGGCAATAAAGAGGAAACTGCCAAATAAATCCCTAGGTTAGTCTTCCATTTTACTTTCTTTCCTGAAGGTGTTACATTGTCAAGAGCCAAGAGAGCAATACAAATGCAGAAACTTTAAGGCAAGCCACCTATCATGATTATTGTGTGAGCTACGGAAGGGCCTGTAGGGCTGCTGGTAATACATAATTTGGGTATAGAGCTTGATGACAAGGTTCTGTACTGTCATATATTGTGGTGCTTTCTGCTAGCAGGCAGGATGGCTAATGCTTTGCCCTCCTGCAAAGAAGTCTCAGAGTGAAAACATAAAAGAAAGGTCTGTAAAGAAAACAACAGAGAATCAATTTTGTGACATGAACTGGAACTTTGTAACAGCTGCATTAAAATGACCAAACATGTTCTGTTGTATGTAAATGTCAGTAACATCAGAATTTAGTTCTGAAAAGTGATAAGGGAACTGAAGTTACACACTGACTTTCGTTATCTCTCATTCTGCTTTTTTCTGGAGTTTTAGTGTAAATTATTTCTTTCCACAGTGTGGCAAAAGTTTCTGGCCTTTTAATAAGAAATACTTTTCACATTCATTATTAAAATACTATATTTCTGTTCTGCCTTTGAATAAGCAGCATAAATTGAGGAGCAGCATAAATAAAAATTGCAGTGTAACCGAAACTGCAGGGAGCATGGAATAAGGGAGTTTTCTATGGATTCTACTCATCCCTCCTGCCCATACCTGCAGAGATTTTTATGTCCGTCTGGGATAAGCATCTTCTACTTGGATCAGGGCTTGATTCACAGGGTCTCTTGTGATTTTACTAGACATGTGGTATTATTTGAACTAAGGTTTTCTCTTTTGCAGCTCTTGTGGGTTATAATGTTAAATGTATCTTCAGCAGTTATTAGTGTTTTATGAGGGATTGCAGTGGCAGTTCTGTTGATGTGCTGGACACATGAAGTGTAATGGTTGCTGCAATCTGCATTTCATCAGGAGAGCATACTGAAAATCTCTTCTTTTGAGAAAGAAATAGGACAGTTAAGTAAGATAAAAGACAAGACTCTAATCAGCGTTCATGTATATGGAAAATTGGGAGAAACTGAAGTATGTACTAAAATAGAACTAAGACTACCAGCAAGGGCAAGAACATCACAAACAAGTGAAAACATGTTTATCATTCTGGGGGCTGGGGGGAATCCAGAGAAATGATAAATGTGGTTTGTGTGTTTTTTCTTATAGTCAGCATCTTGGAACTCTGCTGTAGCATACAGTCAGCAGGATCACAGCAGACTGGGTTGTTATTGTTGGATTTAAAACACCACATTCATCACTGGATTCAGTTCTCATTGCACTGTTATATACTTAGTGGTTAGTAAGGCATTTACCTCTGTTTTGAATCTATAAGGAATTCCAAGCACTGCATTACTGAAAAATTATGTAAAATCCTTGACAAAATGGGTGAAACCTAAGAGTCTGCAGATGCCCATTTTAGAGAAGCACATTTGAAACGTAGCAAGTGCCCAGGATTTGGAGCAGATTGTGTTGTATCAATTGGTGCTTGGCAAGATGTGATAATGGGTTGAAGAGATTCCACAGGAGCGTACAGCAGTTTGGGATGACAGCAGTAAATGAAAAACAAAATTTAGTAGGTAAACTGAAGGGAATATATATTTGCTTCATTTTGTAAATATTGGTTCTCATTTCCATATTGTCATTTCAAGTGCATGGAAAGAAAAGTGCATGTGAAGTGTAAATACGTGGTGGGTGTTTTAGCAGGGAAAATACAGCATCTAAGGAGGTTTTGGGGTGTTTGTTACCATTACATAATGATGCATTATTGTGTCCTGGTGCCATTCACCAGAATTGTTCAGAAATAATGCATTGACTCCTGCGCCCGGAGCTTTGTAATCTTTGTTCGTCCTTGCGTCGTGAGACAGGTATGGCAGTAAATCCCGCTGTGGGGGCTTGTCCAGCTGGGGCTGGATACTGCCCCAAGGCACATCCAGGGTGGTGCACGCCGTGCCGTGTGACATCGGGGTGTGCATTTAAGGTGCCCGTGTGTCTGTCCCCA
>NW_008239110.1:7544802-7550366 GCF_000691975.1 Corvus brachyrhynchos
CAGGAATTCTGGGTGAGGACATTGGCACCTGTACTGTGCAAGCTGCTTGCCTGCGGCGGGCAAGGTGGAGCTGTGTTTGGTACGCACGAATTCTGTGTTACAGGCACTCGCTCAGCCCCACCAGGTGGGGTGGAAAGGCTGCTTTTAACATAAGGAAAAATAAAATAAATAATGTAGAGTGGTTAGTGATGATCTAGTAATGTTAAAAATATTTTCTTAACTCTTTTAGAGACAGTGATACTGGCTGATGCTTTTAGCCTAAGGCAAGCCAGAGACATGTCTTGAGGAGAAGAATGGAAGGCAACAGGTAGAGGTAAAATGGAGTGGAAGGAATAAACCTTTCACCTGTGCAGCTGCATCCAACCAGAGAATGAGGTCAGGCTGGTTTAGGTGACCAAAGGAAAATAAGGGAAATATTTAGAGGGAGTCCTTGCAATGGTACATCCATTCACTGTATTTTTAACATGCATTTTTTGGTTGGTGATGGTATAATACAGTGGTGGGCTTTGGCCTGTGTCAGGGCAGGAGCATATTCCCTAGGAGTTTAGCTGTGTCCTCAAAGCTGGCTGGCTGATAAAAATGCCTTGGTCAACCTGGAAGTTTTTCAAGTGAAGGAACTTCAGGAGGGTCTCCACAACTTTTTCTCAGTAGATGTTTTTGTTCTGAGGCTCTTTCATCTGGCCCCTGCCTGAGATGTAACTCCTGTGAGCTGCCTGTGCCTGGCCTTGGGTCCCACTGACCTGGCATCTGCTCTTGCTTGTGCCCTGATGGCCTGGACCAGTGCTTCTTCCCTCACAGCAACTGAGGTACAGGCACAGCTGAGCTCTGTTGATTTGGCCACCCATTACTGCCTCCTAACATCCTAAACCTTATCAGAATTACAGTATCAGGAATTTTTCTATGAGGTTTGTAAAATCATTCCACTTACTCATTTTCTTTGTGCAATAGCTCTGTTACATCATTCTGATCCATTTGATACACTGCATAGTTGATATTATCAGTAAAGTTTTTTCAAAACCAATCCCTCGGAGTACCTTTTTTTCCCTCCCTGGAATTGGTGGCAAGAATTTTTTTGTCTGACTTACAGCTGGGGGTCAACAGTGAATTAGTGAAGGGTATCCCAAGCAATAAAGTATGTGAAAGGCAATAGCAGAGAGCTGTAGCCATGAGATTCTAAAAAAGAAAGTGAGGCAGGTCTGTAGGAAGGTGAAATATGTTGTCAAAGGTCTGTCTGATACCATGAAAATAGACATATACTTCAGAGATCCCAGGGCTTCCCCAGATCCTTGTGGAGTACCTACACAGCTGAGGAGCCACACTAACAATTTCTGCTGGCTTTAGCAGCCTTGCTGGATCAGATTCTGAAACCCTCTGACCTCAGATTAGGTAAACTACCTTGTAGATAATGATTTTGGCCTCCAACTTCTGTCTCATCAGTGCTTGAATAGGTGCGGGGGGGTGATTGGAGCCTACTGTCTGTGCTTTATTAACACAGTGCCCTTGTGCTTTTAACACGTACGCCTGCACAAAGAAAATTGGTGTGTAATCTGAGGGCTTCTTTCATCACTTTTCATTTAAAGCAGTATCTAAGAGAGTATTTTGCTGGAGTACGAAGCTCAGCAGAAAACTCCAATAAAGCAAAACTTGAAAGACACCAGTTTTTCTTACAGTGGTGACACATTACATAAATAAAACACTGTGTAATCCAGTAAGATAATAGTTTTCTCAGAATGCATGTTGCTGCCAGCTGTTCTTTATAGAAGGGAGTTTTTTAATATGGTTGCTGGGAAGGGAACTTCTCCAAACCCAGCAGCTGACAATGAAAGTCTTCACCTCCCCATTTGCAGACTGGCCCTGAATTTCCCAGCTTTGTGGAGACCCTATGGCTTGCCTCTGGACTTGCATGTCCTCTGGATGCTTGTGCATGCTATTTCTCTGGTCTGGCACTCTGAGAGGGAGCACTGTATTCCTAGTGATTTGATCAGAGATGTAAGCTATAGTAGAAAATATGTCACAAAACATCATTTTGGATTAAGATGAATATTCCATTTCTGTTTCATTGTTCATAGCCTTGGACTCCAACTTGCAGGCACTGGGAAACCAGGCTTGAAAGACACACTGTTCTTTCTTTTAGGTGACCTCTTAATACTGGATGAAAGATTTTACCATGTTTTTTTCTGGCAGAGTGTCCTGTCATGACCAATGCAAATACAGTAATTATGGCTTGCCTGAAGAATTGTTATGCCTGAAATTCAAAATACTTCCTGGTTGTACTCTCCTCTTCTCGTTATAACTTCTTTCATGTGGTGTAACTTCAGCCAGTTGTCCCCCGCCCAGTTCCCACGTGTTGTTCTCCAAGATCCTGAGTGTCTTGACATCCAGCTGTACATCCAGCCATCATCCTGGTCATCACGAGGTCTATGACTTTTGGCACAGGATCAGCTTTCCGATACTTGATGTGATGAGGCATTTGCCTGCCCTCAGAGTCCGTGAACATTGCCCACTGCCAGAGCATGAGTTTCTGGGCTCTGATATCTGCTCAGATCAGGTCATTTGGACTCAAATCACACACTGTGTTCTGCTTTGATCCCTTGTGGAACACTGGAGACACTGGGGTGGCAGCCACGGAGCAGACCTGCCATGGGTGACCAAACCAACAACAAATAAAAAGTCAATTAACTGGTCTTCTAACATTGTCCTCTATAGCCTGCAGAACTAAAATTGCTTTCCTGACTTTAAACATCTGAATATAATTTAAAATCCTTGCAAGAAATAAGAGCCACTAACCTCTGTCTCAGTACTGAGTATGCAAAACCATATCTTTTCATAGCAATAGTTTCTGTTACTTACAAAAAGTAATTTGTCAGGAAATGTGGGGTTTTATGAAGAAAATATCACAGTCTATTGTAATCTTTGACACAGAACTATGAAGTGAAAAAAATTATTCTCTAGGCAGATTGATTTGAAATATTCCTACAGAAGATTTAATTCCTATAGTCTGTGTATAGATTGCAGAATGCTTTAGAAAATGGAAGAATGAAATGTGTTACAGGCTTCTTAGCTAGCTGCAGATATACAAAGGTATTTTAGGTTAAATAATCTTTTTGTTTTGTAGCATAAGTAAAGAAAAACCTAAACTCCCTTGCTAAAATTAACAAGGTCTCCATACTCAGAGCCTGTGGAGATCACTCTGGGTCTATGCCCTCTTCAGGCATAAACATTTGCTGATTTGTTAAATTCATTCCCATTTAACAAATAAACTTAAAATCGTTACTTTTCATGAAATCCATGGACTTAAGCTTGGACAAAATCAGGTTTCTCCAAATCCTTCCCTAATTCAGCCTTCCCCATCTTACCCTGGCACTCCTCTGGGAGGTTTAGCAGCTCATACCATGAGCCCAGGAGCAAAGGTCACTCAGCACAGCGCTCTTGGCAGCCCTGGGAACAGGGGTGGGAGAGCTGCACTCTGACCGTGTCCGGGTTGCCCTGGCACAGCAGGGCTGGTTTAGCCTCATGTCTGCAGCCAGGCTCCACGAATGAGTGCTCTTTCCTCTGATCCTCCAGTGCACTCGGTTATGGCCTCTCTTTCCAGCCTGCATTTTAGTCTTACACACACCTTCTCTTCTTTTAGTGCTCACCTGCTGGAGCCATCCATGCTCCAGCTCTGCACTGTGTGTCAGAGAGATCTTGCATGTAAGAAATCACTGACACTGGCACTCATTGTGGATTATATATTTACATCCACACATAACCTTAACCGTACTGCAGTAACTTTATAAACAGTATTTTTCTCTGTTTCAATGGCAGTAGTCACTTTTTTTAAATTGAGACCATCTGCTATAAATAATTACTTAAATCCTCTGCCTGGTCTAGCATTTCCTGGTTTTAGCCTGATGCAGCCCAACCTGATTCCAAGGACATTATTTTTAGTTTATAGTAGTCAATGCAGGATCAAATGTTTGGCCTTCACTGAGGCCACAGTCCTATGAACATATTTTTTCTTCTTTTTGTCTGGGATGTCATTTTACTGTATCAGTGCTTGTAACTCTATAATCATATTAACACTATTTCCCATAAATTGTAGGTGCACTGAAATATGTTCACAGGTCTTTTTCTCTTCTCCTGTAAAAATACTTTTTAACACCTTGTGAACATGTTTTTTTAAGCCAAAAAAACGTTTCCAAGCCATTCACATGTGCAAGATGACATGGTTTTATTTTTGCTGTAAGTGAAAGTCACTGTGGTTTGTAAAAAGCTGAGTGGGAAATAGGGCTCTACCTTACAGCAGGCCGGAAAACCACCTGGGAATCATGGATTGAAGGTCCCACAGTTAATTATCTTGCAGGCTACTGTAGGCCTTTTGTTATATGTAGGTACGACTTCCAGTGTTTGGAGGATGTCCATGCCCTTGATCACTTGAGAAAGTGCACATGGGATCCATCTCCATCCAAAGCCAAGCTCTGCAGCCTCTGTTTTGTGTGGGGCCATTACAAACGCAGGCACCTGTTTCCTACTGACAGGCTACACTCACCACACTCTTTAAAAAGTTATTCTTCACAATGAATGCTGTCAGTTCTTGATTAAGTAGCCTCTAGCTGGCATTTTAGGAGGGATAAAAATACTATGGTTTTATGCAGCTACATTTATTTAAAGAAGCAAGTGTTGTTCCATGTGCCCCAGCTACAAATGGCCAGTACTTTTGAGATGAATGAAGTCAGGAGACACACTGTCAGAAGTGACAGTGTTAGGAGTGACTCCCTGTGAAATATCTTTCATTTCCTTCCTTCACAGCACTAATCTGAATCCTGAAAACAGTCCAACATTTTGCGATCTCTATGATTTTCAGCCTGTCCTTCTCCCACGCTGTGGGAGGACAAGCTGTGCCTCCTGCAGGCGCCGGCACAGTGATGGATGCCAGCAGAGCTCCATAAAGCTTTGTGCTGTATCCCATCTCAGCCCACCCCATCCCATCCAGCAGAGTGGCACCAAACAAGGAGGACACTGCAGGCATCTCTTGTCCAAGCAGGGACATCAGAAAATCTGAACAGAGCAGAGCTTGGAAAGTACCTGGCTGTCCCTGTTGCACACTGTGGCTTCTTTTTGTTTCCTCAGGGTTAAACTCCCACTCAGATTTGGGAGGGTCTGGCTATAAGGTAATGGATCCTACACCTTTCAGATTGCAGAGAGCCAGTGGCAAGGCAGCAACTTGAAGTGGATGTTGCTAGTTATAAATATATCCAGCTTTTGGTTTGTTCTCTGTAGGTTTGAAAGCTATGCTTTTTGCTACTGTGTCTCGGTTTTGAAAGACAGGTGTCTGCTAAGGAAGGCAGAAGCCCCCCCTTGAAGTGGCAGATATAACTCCTTTTCCCTCTAAGTTATTATATTTTGAAATCAAGGGCCTTTAGGCGAAGATGTGGGAAATAGGAATAACAGTTCTTTACTCTATATATATATATGTATATAACCAGTCAAACAAAAACAACAACTATGGCAGTAACAGCAAACACAAACCCAGTCCCAGCCTTCTCGGCTGGCAGGCCCCTTCCCCCCCGGGGGCGGTCCGC
>NW_008239110.1:7550567-7559943 GCF_000691975.1 Corvus brachyrhynchos
GAGCAGGGCTACAGCGTAGCGAAAGCTCGAAGCAGCAGCGGGGCAGGGCAGCCACAGCCCGGCCTCCAGCAGGGCAGGGAAAGCAGCTTTTGGGGTCCCGGCGTTGCTTCCAGCAGGAAGAAAGAACGGCCAAAAAGAAAGAAGCAGCAGCTCCTTTCTCTGCAGCTTCTCTCTCCGGACGCTCAGAGCGAACTGACCCCACACCCAGGTGTAGACAAAGGAGTAGCCAGGCCCGCCCCACCCCCCTTTTTGTCTTTCTTAAGTACAGCTATTTGTCCCCTAGCAACATGCATATGGGAGAAAATTCCTTTAACAGAAAAAAAACTAAGACTAAACTGAAACCCCAACATACTGTTAAAGATGCTGTCTTTCTGCATGGTGTGGTAACATGGAAACTACACTGTGAATTTTTCTCTCTGTGGTAATACTTACATATTACCACTTACTTACTACTTACACTTTTTACACTTATTTTGTTCTCTTCCATCAAGCAAACTGCTGAAAGCAATATTCTTGTTTATTACATTCCTGAAAATCTAAAAATTTTAACAGGCTAGTCCTATATGTTAACCTACTGAGAACAAACTTCTAGTATTCATTTGCTAAAATAGTGTTTTTCAGCTAGTGAGGACAGAGCAGAGCCTGTAGGTTTTGTGAGATGCCTCCCTGTCTGTCAGGGCCCACCTTCAGCTGACACTGAGCTCTGCAGCCATGAGTTTGTAACCTTTGGTCCTGGACATGCCCTGGCAGCTTCCTTAGTTTTGCCATATGGTTTTCTAGCTTGAGCAATATATTTCTTGTCCAGGTGGGGAGCTGGCTGGAAGGTGATGTGGAACTGCAAGCTGTTCCTGTGGCGACTCTTGCTGGCCATCCCTAGGATTCCTCTTCCTTTGTGATGGATGGAGAAGCTTTCATCCAGGGAAAAAAAAGAGTTGGGGGATGACGGGCTGCAGTTCTGTTGCTCCGTTTGCTGCTATTCACAATAAAAGTCCCTTTTACCAGCTCCTTCAAGCTCCCTTTCCTCCTTTCACACTCACCTTTTTCCTTTACCTCAAAGGTTTCATTGAGTCTTATCAGCAAAGTCTGGTTTAAATCCATGTCTTTTCTGGAAAAAGCTTCCTGCTACTGTCAAGTGCTTAAGCCAATAAAGAAGCTAATGAAAAAATACCCATAAAAAACAGCACTCTGGATCCCTGTTTTTGGTCTGTAATGACTCTTGCCAGATTAGTTCAAGATTCTTATCATGGCAGTTCCCCATGCCTGCTTGTGATTATTCCCATTGTATGGATGAGGAAGGTAGGAGGCAGAGAGGATGCTCCAAGCACGGCCTCTGCTCTGCCTCCCCTCATGCCGCTGCCAGTGGCAGAGGACAAGATTCCCATGAGCACAGTCAGGGCTGTGAGGGCAGGACATGGCTGGCTGGGCTGGGATACCCAGCTGCTTCCAGGCCTTGGCAACTTGCACAGGAGGGCAAACAGAATACTTCTTTATCTAAATAAAATGACAGAGCTGAATAAATGGAGAGCAGATACTGAGTTAAGGAAGCCAGGGTGCTCCTAGAGTAGAAGTTGTTTTTCCAGGGTGAGGAGAGGAGGCAGGCGATAGGAATGAGAGCTGTGAGGAGGTGAAGAGGATCCTCCATGCTGGCTGAGAAAGGACTCATGAGAGAAGAAATCACTCTCAAGAGTGACAACTGGGGAGAAGCAAGCATTAGGTATGCTTGGGTTTGGGAAAATATGGCAAGGACTTGACTCCTTTTCTCTGGAGAGGAGGGAGCCTGGCTTTGAGGTGGGCAGGGGGGTCCACTGATCCTGTCATCCTCCATCACCATCTGACCTGATCACACTGAGCAGTCAAGAGCCCCATCAAGCTTTCAACAAGCTTTAAGGAAAATGAAAAAATATTTAGGTTTTATTTTTCTCTGATTTTTTTTTTTTTTTTTAATTCTTGTTACCTTGTGTGAGAGCCTTCCTCAGAAACTGATTCATAAAAATGGTAGTTAAATTTTAGCTGAACAATTACTCCCTGACTGCTGCCCTGTGGCTTGCAAAATTACTTCAGCAGACTAATTTTGGAGTGGGATGCTTTGTCCTTTGACACAATGCTCCAGTACAAGCGATTCTGTGTAATTGCCTCAGTCCTTTCATCTCATTACAGTAAAATGAGGTTGTGTCCCATTAATTCCAGCAGGCACTGGTTGCAGTGCCCAGACACATGCCAAGCACGGAGTCTCCCAGAACATTAGCAGCTGACAGAGGCATCTCTCACCCTTTTCAGGTATCGAAGATGTTTGTCCTCTGCCCTCAGCGTAAAGTAGTTTTGTGGGAAGTATCGGGAAAGCAATCTAAGCCTTAAAATAGAAAGGCATACCCAAGGGAACACCTTTCTCAAGGGTGGAAAGGAACTTCTAATTAAAGAGGGGGAAGGCAAGAAGTAGCAATCTCCTCCTTTAATGCATCAACACATGGAGTATGTGCAATATGGATACAAAACTCTTGCAGGGACACATTCAAGGTTGACTGATTCCAAATTAAATCCAACTTTAAATTACTGAAGCAATTTTTGGTATATTGTCCCCTTCCCACATGACATGGCAGCTTCTTTCCTTAGTTGGGAAAGCACAAGCTCAGCCTGGAGGAGGATGATGGAGCTGGAGTAAAATGGTGCATGCAAGCTGCCACAGCTCCCCTGTGTGCAGAGGTGCTTGTGTACATGCAAACTTGTTTCTACCTGACACGTAAATTAAGTAAATCTACGGGTCATAAAAAATGACAATTTCTACCCAAAAAGAAGGTGCAAGAGGTACAAGATGGGCACTAGCACAAATCCACTGGATAACATTGCTGGAAAAGAGTATTCACAAAATTTTAAATGCTTGGTGACACCCACCTTGCAAACAATTTAACAGCCAGTCCTATTTTTTTCCAATACCAGCTTATGTTCTCTCAGAGATGTGTGTGCCCTGAGAGCCTGGGCTTGCTGCTGTTCCAGGAGCTCCAGCATCAAAGAAGTGGCTTTTGCCTTTTCCTGTCCACTCCAGAAAGCTCAGAGCATTTAGTGCCTTAAATCCCACACACCAGGCTTCCACCTCCAGCAGCTTTCCTGTTCACCAGTGCTACTACATTTTGCTCCATCCAACCTGGGACCTTGAGGTGAGAGCAGCTTCTCCTCAAAGGCAGGCTCTTCAGCATCTTGGGAAATTAACTTTTCAGCTGCACTAAGCATTTCTGATTTCAGTGTTGGCTGCTGCCCAGCCTGCTCAAATGGTTTGCACCATTGACAGTGGGAAAGCTTTTTATATAAGGGAACGTAAATAATCTTCAAAAGTGCTTTACCTGTCATAAAGTGTCTTAGTCTAGCATTTAGTCAAAACCGAAAATCCCAATGTCAATTATATGGGTTGTTTTTCTTAAATATTAAAAGTTAGAATGTTTTTCTTTGTTTACATTTTATTACTTTATACAAGTATGAGGGAACATTCTTGGTTAAACTTAGGTCATATTTGTCATTTTTCACCTTTCAGGGTTTTATATGAGATTCAGAGCTCCCACCCACAGAGTTGAGACTGCTGGCAGTAATGCCTGTTGTGTGCCCAAGCCTGAAAAGCTGCCTGAGGTCCAGGAATTCTAGAGTTAAAGCTGACTTACTTCTATTACTTTCAATGCATTTAAACAGGTGGTAGGTGTGCCTGGAGATGTGTAGCTAATCCACTTCTGCATTTCTAGGGTCCTGTCCCCAAAGGGGAGTATTCGAAGTAGGCAGTGGGTGACCATCAGCCCTCATTTAGGCAAGGACAAGGGGCTGGTGGAGCTGAGCTTCAGGCAGGGGACGTAAGAGGAAGGGGACAAGGTTACAGATCAAAAAGTTTTCTCACTAAAGCAGTCTGCTTGTGCTTATGCAAGCAGATTCTGACTGAAAACCAAACCTTTTTGCTTTAGGGAGATGAAAAGCAGTTCCCAGCTTATTATGTGAATAAGATCAGAACAACTTGATTTTTGTGGAAATTCACCATTTGCACAGTCAGATAGCTGGGGAGACATACCTTCAAAGGTAGGACCATAAATTGACTCTCCTTCATTTCCTTTTCCAGTTATGGTATCTGCAGGGTTGATAAAAGTAATCATCAGAGTATGGTTATCACAGGCATTTATCACCGGGTTGTTGGTGAGCTGCTCAGCTGAGGTCAGAGACATGGGCTGCACATCAGCCTGGGGGAACAACTGCTTCCATCTCTGTTTCACTACTGGAATTTTGACAGAACTTTGGGAAGAGCCCTTCTTCCATTCCAGGAGACAGTGTCTCTAGGAGCTATTTCATGCAGTGTGTTTAATTGCTGCTGCTCTGAGAAGGGCCAGCATCTCCTGCTGGGAGAGCTATGGCAATGGCAGAGCTGAGCCAAGGAAGGAATGCCCCGAAAAAAGATGACTGTCAGAGGGATTAGGGTTAGAAGAAAGAAAGATGAAAATGCAGCTGTGATTTTATGGTAAGGTAAGGCCACTAACTTGTCTAAGAAAGGAGAATTGATAAGAGTGAAATTCCTATTCAGCTGAATGAGTGAGGCACTAAGGAAACTGATGTATCTTTTTTTTTTTTTTAATAAGTCTAGTTTTGCTACATTGTTTAGACATTATCAGGTTATCATTAGTCCTCTACAGTAGCAAGCTTGTAATTTTAGATTGCTTTTATGGACTACATAGATTTCTGCATAGTTATTCATGAAAAGCATATTCATAGTATAAACCTGAAATGTATTTACACACATTTGGAGCAAGGCAAGAAGTATGGGTAGGTAAGATGTGTGATAGAAAAAAAGGGAGTAACAAAGGAATTGCCTTCTGATATGCCTTGCTATCTTGACCTCCCCGGGGATGCCAGGTGGGCAGGCTGTGTGACCCATTACTCGTGGTGCCTTTTTCCTTGGGGCCATGCTCAAAGCATAGCACTGGAATTCCGACAACTCACCAGCACGCTTGCAAGGGCTCTGGCACTTGACTAAATGCCTTTGTAAATTAACCTCTTTAAAAAACAAATAATATACTTCCCTATGGTTAATTTTAGTTTTCTCATATTTCCAATTAGTTTCATAATTGCTTACCAATCAACCTAATGGAAAATAGTTTTAATGTTTTCAGTTAGTTTTCCTAAATTCTTTTGAAAGGGTCCTGGATAATCAAAAGAATAAATTACTCAGACTTTTCCTATGTTTAGAAAACAAGATGTGAAAAGAGAAAATGTTTTCTGGTTTTATATATCTATATATGCATATGTACATACACATATATACACACACACACATATATATATGAATTAAGAGATTAGCATTGTCCTGGAGTTCAGGTATGTTTCCATAGATAAAGACTGCTATTCATGCGGATCACAACACCACCCCACCTCCTTGTCTTGTGCTGTAACTCTGTTTTACGCAGGAAACCCACCTCCCCCTTGGACCTACTTGTTTTTCACTAGGCATCACAGAGAGAGTTTGCTCCGCTGGAGCACAGAACCTGGAAATTCTCACAGGTTCTGGGACATGCATCCGAAAAGACCTGCAAAAGTGAGAGGAGGAAAACACGTGTGAAATTCCCAGCTGACAACATGTGAAATTCCTAGCTGAAGTCCACTGGCCAGATTCCTCACTTTTGCTTTTCTCTTCTGTAGTTTACCTCGAAGAGCAGCCTCCTCAATGGCCATTCCTATGTACACAAACACTGTTTAAAGCAGAAAAACAAATGCAGTGAGGGAAAGGCCAACTCTCTGTGCTGCACTCCTTCTCTAAGGCAGGCCAGTGGGAATGGTGTCCTGGGTTGCAGTGTATTCTATAACCATCCTCATGAGCTGTTGAAACCAGGTGGGGCAGTGTTTCCTTGCCTCCTGCCCCCAGACCATCTTGCTGTTAATCATCATTGTCCTGCCGCCTGACTCAGAGATAACTCCCTCCGGACTATCTTCTGTTAATGAGCCTAATCAACACTTGGCCTCATGACTCATTACCCCATTGTGAGATGCTCCACCCAGAGGGAGGAGCCAAGCATCCCATCGTGGATGTAATCTGAGATTCTGAACACCACTGACAACCTTTCCCACTGGATTTCCAGGGGAAAGGAGCTATGCAGCCACCACTGGACCTCCTGAGGAAGAGCAGACCCTTTTTCTACAGGATCACCGCTTCAGAGGACTGTAGCCACCATTCTACCAGACTGCTACCACCACCCTGACTAACAGGGTGTCAGGTTTTATCCTGACTCTCAGTTTGAACTAGTGTTTTCTTTTATTTTTTTCCTTTTCTCTAATTTCCCCATTAAATTGTTATTCTGACTTGGTGCCTCCCACTGGTTTGTTTTCAAACTAGTACAAATGGTCTCAGAAAATGTCTGCAGGATTGTCAAGGAACAACAGAATCTCTATGGTTTTGTTTAAATAAAAAATTTTTTTAAAAAGAGGGTGTTTTACTGCATTCTGGGCAGAAATAATCCCCCAGAGTGTGCTAAAGCAAGCTACTGGGCAGGGCCTGGTTCTTTATCATGCATTTATTTACATGTTTATTGCAGCTGGTACAATAGAGGCAGGAATATTGGTCACCCTGCCAAAATGGACATTACTTGCTCTCCCAGTCAGACTGGTATTTTGCACCTCACACCACCACAGCGTTTCAGGGGGGCCTTGGCTGGGAAAGGAGGGATTTGGCAGTTGGGCTTTTGGTACCCAGGAATAAGGGTACCCAAGAATTTTGGTACCCAAGGGCTCATTTGGTAGCAGCATAGTCAGCACAGTTACACTTTTGTCTGAAGCAGTCGGTGCAGGTCAGGCATCTGGGCTAGTGTTTGTCCCTCCAGGGCTGCCAAGAGCCATGGAGACTCTGCCATCCTTGGCAGGGGCTGCTCCCCATCAGCCTCTCCAACCCTGCCATCACAGGGCAGAAAAACAAGAAAGGTGCCACAGCTGCCTGTGCTCACTTTTCTTCCTTCCCACGGTATCTGCCCTTTCCCTAGACAACCTCCCCAGCTCCTTACAGACCTCGTGCTCCTGTAAAGCAGTGCTACTTGCCTGGCTGTTTTTCAGGTATTTGCTGTATAGATCCTCAGCAATTGCTTGATAAAGTGCCTTGGGCCTAAAGTCTCAATAGTCCCACTCATGGTAAGGCAACTTGAGCAGCTCCTTCTCATTCCCCAGCACTTGGCCATCAATGAGGCACATCACCAAGGAGGTATATGGACACACCTCAACTCTCAGTTCCTGCATTTCAGAGGGACAGCAAGGCCTCCAGGGATTAATTACATACTTAGTGAAGAAACAATCATAATATCCACCATAGGTGAAGTGGCCTGTGGTATTTTTATGCCTTTGCTACTTAAACCACAAATCCCACCAACTGGAACAGACTGCTCAGCAGCTTTCAGCAAGGTGTGCCCTGAAGGTTTGGATCCTGCTGCTTGGGAAATTATCATGCTAAAAGTCGTCTGGGTGTCATTTGGGGGATAGCTTGGACTGAACAGGGAAAGCACCTGGAGAGCTCCATCCTGCCTTGAGAGTCTGAGGACATAAAATATATTGGGGTGGAAAAGCTCACTTGCAAAATCTGCAGGTGGCACTCACAGCTGGGAGAGGCTGCAGCCCTGGGGAGAGGACACAAACAACCTGACGATGCAGGAGTTACCTGCTTTTTCTCCTATAAATAGTCATGTCATGCAGATTCTACTAAAGGCTGTATTACAGGATCTGCAAACTTGCTTGGAAACTTCAGCTTCAGAAACTGTATTTTCCAGGTAAGGAAAAAAAATGGGCCTACATGTAGTTTAATACCTTCCCGTACCCTGTCCTATCACAGCTTGTACTTCCCTTAAAAACTGCAACCTAACTCACCTTCTAACCCAGTTATTGCCCTCCACACCTCGTGCCTCCGGCATAATTCCCAATACTTGGATAAGTGCATGCAAAGGGCTCTAAATCCCTGTTTGCAGGGATTTAGAGGTAGTGGGTGTCTGGTTTTTCTCTGAAAAACTGCTTCACAAATATTATTCAATTACACTGGTACTCCCCTCACCCCTCCCTGCCATGTGAGAGAGATGTAAGCGGGGAGATATTCAAAGATGTTGCTGAGCATCACCAACTGCACTTTTGCATGTCCAGGAGATTGGGTGCAGGGCCTTGGGGCAGGTGAGTGCTTGGTGAAGGCTGCAAGGTGAACATTTCCAGTCCTTGTTGCTTGTACCGTTGCCTCAGAAGTGAGCTGCTATTTAGATATGGGACATTCCTGTCTATCAGCTTAGCCTCACCTCCACATGGGCTATGGCACACAAGCACCACAAGCTGTGGCCTAAAGCCAGCTGGGCTGGCCTTAACATAAAGCAAAGAAGTGACTCTGTTCATCTCATGGTCCCTGTTGCTATGGCTGGGATGGTGGCTGGAATAAAAAGGAAAAAAGCCAAGAGGCACACACCCCTGCAGCTATCAGCTTGGCTTGCCCTTAGGGCTGCTGATAGATGGCAGAGCTTTGTCAGCTGTAACTAATGCCCGGGAATGAGCCTGGCAGACAAACCCCTACAGGCTAGGAGGGCAGAAAGGTCAGCATTGTGCACCCTGAGGTGGGCTGTGTGTTGTGCCTCTGCCACACAGCTGAGCTTCCAGGGAAAGCCTGCAAAAACCCCATGAGGTTTGCAGCTTCTTGCTTTCTCACTTGCACTGCCAGAGCTGCATTAAGGGATTTGCTGTAAGATGCTGAGCTGTGATATGTGTGACATCTCGTACAACACTGCACAGCTGTAACATTTCTTGGAGGTGTAGGAACAAGGAGGTGAGGATGATGCAGTGCAGACCCCTGCCCTGAGCAGCACCAAGCCAGAAGTCCGTAAAACCTCAGTGCTGGTGCCTGCACCTGGCAGCAGCAAAGAAAAGCAGAAACATGAAGTTTGGAATATTTTCTTCCCAAGAGCTGATGCCAGGTGCAGGCATTTCTCTTTTTATTTGCTTCAAGCCCACACCACTCCCTGCTCCTTCCAAACTGGTACTGGGGCTGAAGCCCAGGGGCTCCTTCTGCCATAAACCTGGCCACATGGAAAAACAGGTGCTGGAGCAGCCCCACCACCATCACTACCACAGGCACCCACCTGCCCGTGGCAGTCTGGCCACCATGAGTTTGAGTCTGTCAACAGGGCCCAGCTCCATGGGAACACCAGACACCAGCCCACACCCTTACCCTGCATTTCTAAGCACTTCCCAAGCCTAATGTAAGCAGTTTTCTATTGGAGGTCAGAAAAGGCTCCAATATCTGTTTTCCCCTGAAGGAAGGAAAACCGGGTTACACAGAAAGCATGTGGCAGAGCAGAGGACTGAAGCCAGCTCTTTCCAGAACTTTTGATGGATGCTGTCAGGAGCACTG
>NW_008239110.1:7560023-7576279 GCF_000691975.1 Corvus brachyrhynchos
GTCTTGCTAAAAGCAAATGCCCAGCAAAAAGTGGTAAGTAAAAGCAAACATGAGAGCACTGCTTCCTCACAACACTCCCAGCCTCCAGTGAGCCTCTGCTCAAGGATTTCCTGGTATCTCTGCGTTTAATTCCCCCCGGCAGCTCTTTTTCATTTGAAATTCTTTGCTTTTCAGGCAAATGTGAAAGCCTGGCATCCACAAATTTCTGTGGCAATGAGATTTACAGCTTAATTACACCCTGTGTAAAATGTGTGTCTCCTTTTGACGCAAAAACTCCTACCCACAGCTGTATTTGCTGGGCACTGCTGAGACATCCTTGCTGCAAAAAAACGCATGGACGGAGCAGTTCCAGAGGTGTCGCGGCTCCCACAGCAAAGCTTTGTGCCACCGCGGCAGCTTTGCTCTTTTGGCTCATGCAGCACGTGCAAAAGCTGCTTTGTGGGACAGCTGTAGGTTCAGCTCGGGCATCTGTCAGCACGGCTGGGTCAGGTCACTTTTCATCTCTGAGCACAGTGAACTTTAGGAGCCACTGGTGTTAGAAGTGACAAAACTGAATTTGTGTGTTGTGTAAAAAAAATTGTGTAACTTTTCAGGGAACAACAGAACAATTGTCACATCCCCAGGAAAAATACATCTTTCATGTGTCAAAATCCTATTGCAGGTGAAACAGCTGAGATTTTCTTGCAGAAAAAACCTATGTTAAATTAAAAAAACCCCAAACCAGTTGATTTCTTATCTTAATAACAATGTGCATTTTTTTCTCCAACTGGATATCCCACTGGCTTTATAAAGTGATACGTGTTTACAGAACCACAGAGTCAGAACCAAAAAGCCTCCTGGGTAAATGTTGCTAAATTACACATGTCTATAAAAAACCCAGACTGAGCAAGAAATCACAGATTGCCGATGGGCCTCTTCCAGGTAGCCCTGAAGTCTCTCTGGTCTGGCTCAGTGGTAGTTTCCTACAGTGATTCATTAGGGCAATGCTTTTTTAAGAGGTTTGTTGGGATTTGCAGCAGTGCTGGTTTTGAAGAGCTCCATCCTCACAGTATCAGGGGCTGTGAAGACAATCAGATTCTCGTCTACCACAGCTGCTCCCTTGCCTGAAAGATCCATGCACAAGGTGTTATCATTTCATGTGATGATGTTTTCCTGCTGAAAAAAAAAAATGCAGAAAAATAAGGCAGACAAAACAGTTTGGACAAGGAGATATGTTAAAATGGTAAGACAAGGCAGTTTTAATTGTCAGCCAGGTCCTGGGCAGCAGTAGATGAGCTGAGGTGTGACAGTAGGTAACTGCAAGCAGCACATACAAATGCAGGCATGTTTTGTGGGCTGTGACTGCGTGATGCAAAGGAAAGCCCCTTTCCTTCCTCCTCCCAAAGGTCGGCAGCACGGCTGCTGGAGCCTCTGTAGGCTGTAAGCTAAGCAGAATCTAATTTTGGTAGCCAGGCTATATGGCTTCTGCTGCAGCCAAAAAAAGGTCTTATTTAAAGTCCAGAGGAGAAGCAGCGTATCCAAAGTCAAATATAAAATCAGCTTCAGAAAATACTGTCTTGGCTACCTATTTTCCCCTACATCCATATTTTTAGCTCGATACAGATTAATGCAACTGAAGTTTATTGGGCTTTCTGAAACATCTCTTTTCTTTTTGCACCACAACATTTAATGATTAAACCCAGAGCAATCCACTACCTATAATATTTTAAATTTACGCACAAGAAATTCTGTTCTTGAAATTTAATTCTGTACCTACATAGGACTGGCTCCCATTAATCCTTTTTCTTTGAAAAAAAATTACTTTCTTTTTTACTGATAATTTCTAGGCATTCTTACTGTCATTGTGGCCAAGAAAGGGAATTAACTATAAACATGCTGGTAATAGTCAACTGATAGTCAAAGTCAAAAAGAAAAGCAATGATTAGCCTAACAAGCGTAACTTGTTTGCTCAACAGGACTGTTTTCTGAAAATTTATTTTTGGTGTTTTTTTATAAAAAGAGCATGCCAAGAACCACCAATTACTCGTTGTCTAATCTGCTCTGGTTTTTATTTCTCCACTTCTTTTCTCATCACTTGGTAATTCAGGTACATTAAATTTTATTCAACAGGTTGCCAATTATGAAAATTATATATATTAAAATCCTGAACTGGGTGACTAATATTGATTTCAGACTCTATTACCTGTTTATGACAACATGATACTGTTCTGCAAGCCTGTTTGTAGTACTCAGATGAGGATAAATGTTTTGTGGGTGACAAGAGTTAGATGTGAATTAGTGAGTGCTGTTCTCCTTGCCAGCTGTGGCACATGTGCTGTGCTGCATTCAGTTTGGGGAGGAAAACAATTACCACGAAGGAAAATATGGAAAGCATACGAGGTTGTGCAGTACCTTTAAACAATGATACTGAAAGCCTTTCAAAGGTCGGGCAGCAATGCTCTTGGCAACTTAAAGTCCTTTGAAGAGTGCGCATGCACCCTGACACAAGACACAAGAGTTTTGCTTCTATGTGATTCTCAGAGGGTTTTCTTGCTCCAAACCCCTTCACCTGGTGCAGCTGCAGCTGTTTCAGTTCCTTTCAGTCCAAAATAGCCTCTGAAAAGGTACTGAGAAACAGAAGAGAAAGCAGACAAAACTAATTTAAAAAAATTATACACACACACACATATACATAAATATACATATATGTTTGAGAGAGACCCCCACATGACTGTACTAAAGGAGAGCTGCTAGAGGTCAGCCAGAGACATCTTGGTAAAGGGCAAGTAAAGTCACAGAATGGGTCAGGTTGGAAGGGACCACAGTGGATCATCTGGTCCAACCTCCCTGCTCAAGCAGGGTCCTCCCAGAGCACAGGGCACAGGATTTTGTGTCCAGGCAGTTCTTGAGTATCTCCAGTGCGGGAGACTCCACAACTTCTCTGGGCAATGTGTTCCAGTACACTCAGTCACTCACACAGGAAAGAAGTTCTTCCTCATGTCAGAAAAATTTGCAGGACAGGGTAGAAAGTTTGCTAACTAAAGCAAAAATCTGCTTCCTGCTATTCCAAAGATACTTTCAATTAGGTAGGATTAAAATATTAGCCAGAAATGAGCAGTAAGCATACTACAGTGAGATGCTGAGAATATGCCTGGATGGGCATTTCCATTTGGAAGAATTGCTTGGGACAGATATGATCAGTAGTCCCTCTGTTGTGGAAAACCATTTATTGTTCACCATGTTTTACAGAGGATCTGAAAAGGGATGGAACATAGAGAACTGTTGTAGCTCATGGAACTGCAACTCTGCAAGCACCAGACTCTTTAATTAGTCTCTAACGAATAGATAAAAGAGGTCCTGAAATCAGCTCTGGAGAGTGTGGCATTACCTCTTCCTTCTCTGCTCTTGGTGAGAACCTGCAGTGCAGAAGGACTGGGAAAAAGGCCTGCGCAGATGGACTTCTGACTGTGTGAAGATAAGCAGACCCAGGAAGCACCCCTGCCTGCTCCCGCACTCAGGGGCATGCCTGCTGTGCAAACTGGCCTCCTCCCAGCCACTCCCAGCTCAGACTCAGCTTTTCTCCTGGATAAGGACACTTACACAGGATATTGGCAGGGACACAGTCTGCGGCAGAGTTGGAAGACATGGGGAGATGGGAAACACTCCAGGCTGCTGTGCTCACATAGGCATTGGGTTGGTGATTAGGAATAAATCCCATACTAGTTTTCAGTTAAGGTGAAGCAGGAAAAGACTGAAAAAACCCACATGCAAGCACACCAGGATAGGTATTACCAAACACCAACCATGACCTTCATCAGCATGACTAACCAGCTACCACAGTGAAACAACTCTTTCACAAACAAGGAAATGCAAGCGAAACTCTTTCCTCAACAACTGGCAAGATCAATGCCAGGCTCAATATCCTTCATTTTAACCTGTGAATAGGCATTCAGTTGGAAAGAGTTTGTGATGAGGTACAGTCATCTCCTTTTCCTCTTAGATGCTGAGGCAATTGCTGTACAACTCCTGGTAGTGCTTCTTTTCTTAGCTCCCCCGAGCAGGAGAGAGAGCATAAACCAAGTATTAAAAAAAAACCCTTGAAAAGTTACACCTGTTGGGATGAATATTTTCATATTGGCAGGATAATTTGCTTTCACAGCCCATATGAAATAAATACTCTGATATTCATCTATCAAAACCCAAGATGCTGGACTGGAAGGCCAAGCAGGGGAAATACACAACAGGTAAATACAGGTTTCAGAGTGCGTTTGCTCTACCTCCTGGGGATTTGTTTCAACTTGCACCTGGAGAACCAACCAAAATTTTCAGAAAAAGCCAAAATCTGATAAACTTGCATTTGGACAAAAAAAAAGGTGAAATCCTATTAGAGTTCAGCTGCACTGGGTAACTTACAAATGGAGCAGAGGAAACACACAATGGTGTTAAATGCTCACAAAACCGGATCTTTCTGTAGTCCTCTTATTGCCCTGCATTTATGTCTAAAACCTTAATCTCATTTGAACATAGTAAGCAGTGAGACAGATTTGCTAGGATTAGTCTATGTGAGAAAAAGAGAAGTTAAGGTGTTTACTGGCTAAGGAGTAAAGATACTTAGAGAGCTGTTCTGAAATGCAGTTTCTAAGGGATGCATTTTTTTCCTGAATAGTTCTTAGTGGCATCTGAACTCAAAAACAAAGCTGAAGGGGTTTCCTTTCAAATTCAAAGCAATCCTAGACTTCAGCTGTAGCCTTAAAAATGCACACACAGAAAAAGGATTCATCTTTTAGCAGAAATGCATTCACTAGAAAGGAAGTAAATTGTGTCCAAAAAGCAACATTTGTGATATGAGAAGCCCCACCAGCTTCTTCAGTGCAAGCTACAGTATGTGCTGACAGCTTAACCAACACAGGGTGCAGGATTAGTCATTGCCACGCTATTCACAGCAGCTCGCTTCCTCACTGGCAGTTTGCAGAAAAGCACAACAGAATTCCAAACACAAAACTTCAGGTATTTTAGTTTTAAGAAAGCACTGAGAAATCACTATGTGATAGTGTCTTGTGCGAAACTGCAGCAAGGAACTCAATGCTGCATAATGAACAAAACAAAGTTCAAAAAAGAAGGAAAGTATTGAATAGTTACTTTACTGATAGCCTCAGAATTTAGCTTGTAACCCATTTTGAAGCATTTCAGAATTTGTAAATATATGGCAGAGAATAAATTCAGTGCAAGTTCCTCTAAACTTATGACCAGTGCGGTCTGGCTGCACTGTACAGTGTTTTAGATAACAGCAGAAGTTCTAGGATGAAACTGCCAGAATATTTACTCTAAGCTTATACAATTATTCAGCAAGATTGTCTAAGTGTTGTAACAGGCTTTACTGTATTTATTTATCTGCTCTTACAGCATCAAGACTTCAAGCTTCTCAGGCAGAACTGCAGAATACGCTGGTTTACTTTTGTGGCAGAAAATACGCAAATTTTATTTCTCCATTCTGAGAGGAAAGGTGAAAAGCCTAAACAGCTTTGCTGTGGGATGGCTTGTTGCTTTTTGGATTTGGTCTTTTTTGCATTGATTTATTCCCACTGTCTACCCTTATCACAATGCATTTATATAAAAGTGATCCAGTACTTTGAAGGTATGGAGATACTTAGCCAAACTTCTGCAGCATGCAGTCAGGAGCAGGCCAAGTAGTCCGGACTTGGAACAAGGGATATTATAAAAAATGTGGATAATTCTGTTTTTAAATTCGCCGCATTTTCTAGATTTTTCATTTGTCATAACATAAAACATCAATGTAAATCACAAGTATGACATTTTAAAGCTGAAGTGACAACTGAGCACATTCTTTTAAGTAACAGTGGCATTTTATCTGGATTTTAACACACCAGTCTAACCATGCAAAGTGTTACCAGTAATCAAACCTGAAAATACTAAGCATGTATTTTGGCAAGGCATTTTATTATGATGTCAAATCTTTTTTGTTAGCAGTCAGTCATTGAAAACAATCTGTACACATCTAATTTAGTCAACAAAAATAGTTGTACAGCTTTAAGTGATGTGCCCCATTTGCGTAACTCATTTTGCTCTGAACTGATGCTTTTCATTGTTTAAATCCTCACATAAACAATTACCAGTTTTAACATATATTAAAGTAAGATTATGTTCTTCTCTCAAAAGTACAAAAAATAACACTTTAAATATACAGTGGCTCCTAAGCTTAGACAGAATCCTGTCAGGAAGAGAGTTTTGCACTTCAATAGACAGTGCCTTCAACAACAAGAGCTCTTCAAAGTGCTTGGCAGAGTGTGTGAACACTATCCCCACTTACTAGATGATGAAAAAAGGCACAGAGGTCAACTACCTCGCCCACAGTCACACAGAAAGTGAGTGGTAGAACTAACAGAGAAGAATTCGGGGGTTTCAGTTCTCCAGTGTAACCGTCACATCTCATTGCCACTATTCAAGTGCAATCGCTTAAACATTTATGAGGAGCAGAACTTGTACAGCACACAGTAAACAGAAGGGAAGATTCAGGGCGGTTAAAGGCTGCGACAGTTTCAACCCAAACCAAAGGAATTTGGTAGTCAGTAACTCATAATGCACTTCAGGGAATGATTACATAGAGAATGATACATTAACCTGCAGAGAGAAAGCTCATTAAATGTAAGACATATGGTGTTAGCTTTGCAAAAAGTACTGGTTGTCTTAAGCTTGACAGTAGCTCAGGTATGTTAAGTTTGTCAGAGAAGTGGTTACTTCCTGTTCAGCAGATGTCCTAAACTTTGTTCTCCTACCAGCAAGGTGAACTTTTCTGGAGAGTCACACAGAAATGCAAATAAGGGCTAAATATCTCCTCAGTAGGCAGAGATGTGTATGAGGCACAAACACCCACATTAACTGCTTGTGAGGTATGGACTAAGTGGTAAAGAAATACCAATCTGGAAAAACAAAATAGTCTAAAATAAATATGGTTAAGAAAACTGAGTCACTCATCTAAAATCACCAAGAAATGCATCTTTGGATAGCTTATGTTGCAAAAAGGAAGTGTGATGCATGTAATCCCTGCTTGGATGAGAAGCATTCTCTGGCCTAGCCCTCTGCTGACAAGCATTTCAGAAAGCCTGTCCTTGGATAGGATGCTCATGAGATGACTCATTTACTGATAGAGGCTGCTGATGGGATTCAGAAACAGGTACACTTTGATTCTGTTCTTCCCTGACTTGATGGGAAGGAACTGTATCTTGGCTAGAGTGAGATTGCTGACTTGATTCCTGAGCCAGCTGCACGTGCTGAGCTGGATGTGAAGATCCCGCTAAGTGGATTTGTTCATTTTGTCCCTGATGAGCATGGAGATGTTCTAGTGCTTCCTTGGAAAGAGTGATGACATGCATTTGTTCAGGTTGGGCAGCCTCTATTTGATTTGCAATCATATTGATACTTTGGATTTGTTCTGTCTGCTCCTGCTGAGCTGAAAGCAACAAGTTTTGCAGCTGCTGTGGTGGCTGCGCGAGCAGCGCGAGGTTCGCAGCCTGCTCTGTCGTCATGCTGGGGGCATTTTCTGCAGTCACAATACTGATGCCTTGATTGTGGCTGGGGATGAAGTTGATGTTGTGAACTGCATCCGTAACCAGCAGCTGAATTTCCTGCCCTCCGGAGGTGGCAAGTTGGTACTGCTGCAGCTGGAGAATGTTTCTCAGTTCTTCCGGATGAGTGTTGGTGCTCGGGACAGCACTGGCTTCCTGAAACTGCTTTTCCTTGCTGTGAATTTTCAAATGAGACTTCAGGTTGTCCAGACGGGCAAACTGCAAACTACATTCTGGGCAGGAGAAAGGCTTTTTGCCTGTGTGTAAGATACAGTGTCTTCTCTTAGCACTGGAATCAGAGAAGGATTTTCCACATATACCACAAGAATACGGCTTTTCTCCTCTGCAAAAGGAAAGAATTTGATCTCGTTAAAATACTCACTTTGACAATGCTGCTTTCTGAAACTTATTCTTTAATAAAATACTTAAATGATTACTTTGTTTTTCTGAATTTAAGTACTTAAAATGTAGTGGCATTAAAAACATCCTCTATTTGACCTCCTGATTATTTCTATTTGACTTCACAAACAGTACAATTAGTATATAGTCCAGAGCTACAGAGATAACTGCCTTCCTCTCATAAAACCAGAGGTACAAGCTCCGTGCTGCTAGGCCTTGACAAGAATGCAACAACTCTGCATAATTCTAAGCACTAACCATTTTAAGAACATTTATTAACAGTGCAGGCTTTAAAACAAAAAGAAGTGTCCAAATCCTAACTTGCTGCCTGCATCAAAAGGACAAGAAGTGTTACTGGAAATGTTTTCTTAGACAACAGTTTTCCAGTGACGTAAAATCTAACATGTCTTTACACAATGCATTGCACTGACAGGGGTAAAAGACAACTAATGCTATTACAGAGACAGGATGGCTCACAGGGTAACAGGACACTGCTCCGATGACCCTGATACACCATGGCTACTGTTCTGCTCTCAAACTTACAGTAAAATTTTCACAAAAATAATGCAGAAGTAAGTACATTGTCAGTGAACAGACACAAAACTCCAAAGAAGACTCTTACAGTATCTTGGCACATGAGTATTTAGCATTTCAGTCCTTTCCACTACCAACTTTTTGCTTACATAGATTAAGCAAAAATGGTAAGTTTTTAACTATCATTCAAACTGCAAACAAGTCCTGACCATTCTATAATTGAACAAGCACTACATGCAGGTTATAAAATTAGAAGTTACATTTTTAAAGAATGTAATGAAAATAAGACATACTTTACCTGTGAATTCTAATGTGGGTTTGAAGTGAACTTTTAGCCGTAAATGATTTGCCACAAATCTCACAAGTGAAGGGCTTCTCACCTATCAAAAAGAAATGGGACTTCACTTTTTAAATAGCACTTTTCATCAATACATTAAAAACATTTTGTATTTTACCATACACAGTATCAAATGTGCACTGTTGGCTCCTCACGCTTCTGCCATGGGTCAGCACAGATATCCAAAACGGAATGAACTCACTAGTCAAAATGAGGGTATAACATTTTAAATGTACACCTCTAGCATTTCTCCCCTTTCAAGATGAAGAATTAGGTGATCCAAGCCCCCAAAGCAACAAAAAGCTGTACCTATGGCACAGATGTGGGTGTTCCACATGGAACAGAAATGCTTTGAAAAAGGCTGTCCCTGAACCCTGGCATTAATGCCAGGTTCACGTGCAGCACCATGCAGATGAGTAAGCCCAAACTTCCAAAGCTGCAAAATGAATCCATTGTCTTAACAACTTGCCTGGCTTTCTACAAGGCTCCATGACACTAGGCCTATCATATTCTGGGAACACCAGTTAGAAAAATAAAATGTAAGTTTGTTTGGGGATTTTTTGTTTATTTGTTGGGGATTTTTTTTAGTGCATTTGGAATTTTGATGTCTAATTGAGTAGAAGCAGAGAGGCCAAATTAAATGATAAGAAGGTTGACAAGAAGCGGATACTACCCAACCAAAGCAAATCCTAATTCACACCATAACAAATCCTTGTTGCATTGAGGTTCCTTAAGACACCAGACACAAGAATTCAGATCGCCACTGTGGTAATTCACACCATCAAAGCACATCAAACCCGGGGATTGGGCAGCAGCCAGTTTCCAAGGAAGCTTCACATTTAGCATAGAACTGCAATGCTTACCAGCCTTCGTGTGGCTTTGGAGGGCATGGATAAAGGATGAGAGAACAAGAAACATTTGTCAGAAGGGACCTCTGATCATCCAGTCCCAGCCTGCTACTGAAAACAGGAGTAACTTACCAAGTAGACTGTATTTTTATTACACAGTGTTACCAAACTGCTGCTGCTGCCAAAGGAGAACAGTTTTATCCATGTTAACACCTGTCCCCCAAATGCCTTGGAATTTTACTTTGCTTTTGAGATGGGACAGATCAATTATTATTTCTACATAATTAATATTGGTATCTTGCCTGTCTTTTCTAGAAGTAAAATATATTGCAAGCCAGTTTCTGCTAAACTCAGCTTAGCTCATATATTTTTGCAATTTACCTTCCTAGTAAGTTTCCTCTTCTCATTTCCCATACCAATCTCTTTCCCACTACATTTAGAGAGCTGTATCAGCTTCAGATACAAAACTCGTGTGTGTCAACACTGTGTTCTCCTCAATACAAAACCATGTAAGTATTACAAGCTAACACTATTCTGGATAACCAAAAACTCCCAGAAGCACAAGTTTTGACCTTAGCATATCCCAGAAAATTTAAAGCTGTGTTATTTTCACTGAGAAAAGAAGAGGGAATGAACAATATAAAGTATACTCGAGACTGAGTTATGTCTTACAATTGCAAGCAACATGTTTAAGAATAATTCAATTTTGTGAGGAAACAATTTTATGAGGAAACAATGTTTCTAGTTACATTCAAAGACAAAATTATTCACACGTCACCTTATGAACTTACCCTCCAAAGGAAAGTATTTTACAAAGTTTATGCCTTGTTATTATGAGAGGATAGATCAACATTTTTATCTCTGTTATCCAGTGATTCATTACCAGCTTGCCCTCTAAATCTCTTAAAACACTCTCTGACACACTTGCATTAAATCATCCCTCTCAGCCCATCTCCTCTCAACATCTGGTTTATGACTGCACAATAAAAAGATAAATGGAAATAATTATTTTTCTGGTCACAGCACTTTTCATAAGCACCCATCCCTCACAGAGGTGTCCAACTCATTTAGGAGACACACTTTCTGTTACTTGTCAGCTCACTGCAAGCCAGATACATGCTGGATACAGCTCTCCCGACATTCCTGAATTCCCAGTCCAGGATTCTATCACAGGAAAGCTAACTGGCATTTTCTGCAGCAGGTTTTATAAAACTGGGGAAAAAGCCCTCTTCCTGTAATAGGCACTGCTTATGTGCTGCTGAAACACTAGCTCTTTTGTGCTCCTGCATTCTTGATGTCAAATCTCTTCGTTAGCAACACAGGCATCATTACATACAAGTAGAGCAGAACTTCATTCCACAGAGACAAATGTAATTTGCCTAACATTGTTTTGTCCATGTAACTTCAAGAAAAAACAAACCACAAAGCCCACAAAACCCGAAGTACAACATTACCTGTATGTGTTCTTAGATGTTTCTTTAGCTGAGCTGCATCCATGAATTTGCGACGACACTGGTTACACTCCGGCAGTGAACGGCCTTGTCGCAATAACAAAAAAAGTGTCAGTGCATAAGTGATCCCCTGTATCTCTTCAGTGATCTTTGTTAAAGCACTTTCCTGTAAAATAACCACTTTGATATAATATAGAGATAAAACAAAAGGTGATTCACTGCCTCCTCACTATCTTAACTGTCACACTCCTATCTCTCAATTTAATATTATCACAGGAAAAGAGGGGACTGACACCTGCTCCTGCCCAAAAACACCTTCTCTTAAAGCTTTGTAAATTCTGATTTTCTCCACCACGTCCTCTGTCTGTAGCTCCATCCTGTTCCAGAAGTGAGGAAGACACTTCCTAAAGCTTGTTTGCCATTACTAGTCCAAACTAGTAGACAACTACAATGCAATTTGCACACCAGGCAGCAGACGCAATCATTTATACAATTCCCAGCTTTTATGTAGCATTGACAGCAGGGCTAAAATAATCACGTTGTATGTCAAATACAGTGTAACTAATTTTTAATCATCATAAGAGCCCTTCTCAATTAAATATTTTTCTACATATTCCATTTACTATACACCATGTTGTTTTTTTCACCCTATCCACTGTTACATCAAGATAGGACACATCAAGGTAGCAGAGACTAAATACATCACTGAGGAAGAACTTCCAGCCTAAGTCAATCTTTAGGAAGACAAATCAGCATGGACTGTAAGCCAGGTCCTCAACCCAAACTTCTTATACCTGTGTGTACTCGATAGTGGCTCTTGAGCTGTCTCTTTTGGCTGAAGTACTTCCCACACTGATCACACGTAAAAGCCTTCTGCCCTGTAGAGAAAATCACTTATTAAAACGTAAGCCACGTCCGAAACAAGTGTAAGGAAATAAATAAAATACACAAGCCAGCCCACACCAGACAGAGCAGAAGTACCTTTTTCTCAGAAAGGCAAATTCTTGGAGCAGAGTGCTACATTTGCCTTGAAGTATTTACCTGAATGTAGGCTCATGTGCTCCAGAAGGGAATGCTTTGTTGTCAGAGCCTTACTGCAGACAGTGCACGTGTACGGCCGTTCCCCAGTGTGCATCCGCTCATGGACTTGAAGAGAATGCTTCTGGGAAAAGCCTTTGCCACACTCACTACACTTAAAAGGGCGCTCCCCTGAAAGCAAAAGATGACATTTTTAGGCATAAATGCATCATTTCTCACTAGATATTCTAAGCTGATAGTGAGATGCACTGCAATGTTGTAGCTACTGAAAAAGTTACTCGATTAGTGGTAAAGAGACAAGCTTCACACAGGAATAAAATAATTCTTTAGCTACTGTTATTATATAACTATTTTCTATATAATTCAGTGCTTAAACAGTGAAATTATTAATTACTGAAATCAAGGTGAGACATAGAAGTTCTGAGATCTGCTGACAAGAATAAAACAGCAAGCACAGAAGACACACTGTAATTTGGATCAGCATGCTATTTTGGATATTCTTGCTGTAGTCAACAACCACCAATTCAACAGTCACTTGCATTTGGCAACATCACTAAATCCTAACCCAAAAGCAGCAGTCTCTGAAGGCCTACCTGTATGACTTCGCTGGTGAATAGCCAAGAAGTGATTATACTTAAATACTTTGCCACAGTCTTTACAGCGAGCTTCAGAACCTGCACGTTTTCTTTTTCCATCAGTTCTCTTTGCCAGTCCTTTCTCATCCTCATCCCCAAGAAGTTTATAATCTTTTAGTTTGATTGATCTCCTTATTCTACGTTTGCTGTAACGGCTCTGAGTGCCCTGTATTCCTTCAGATTTGGGATCATAATTTTCATCTTTCTCAGCTGACAGATCAACAGCAGCCTCTGAGCCACAAGCAGGTTCAGTTTCTTCTCCATCTTTTCTCACTGAAGCCTGTTCACTGGCAACTGTTTCTTCTAATTCAGTGTCTTTTTTCATAAAATTTTGCTTATTTTGCACGGAGTTGTTCTCTCTCAGCTGCCCATCTTCGGCAGAATTTGCTCCTGATTCTTCTTCTTCTTGGACGACCTTGATTTTCCTTGGTCGCCCCCGTTTTCGCTTCGGTGGATCATTGTTTTTCCTGTCATTTGCAACAACAGAGGCTCCACTGTCAGCTGGAGCTGGCAATGCACTACCTGGGCTGCGGCTTTCCAGGTAGTCTGTGCAGGCCCATACCAAGTCAGTCACTTTCAGCAGCTGTGCAGTAGCCAGGATTTGTTCTGTGCTTTTCTCACTGGCACAGAGACAACCAGTGTAGATAAATTCTAGCAGAACTCCAAAGGTGTCTGCAACCATTCCCTCCAACATGTAGATTGACTGCCCTATTTCACCCTCATTTACAAACATCATTGAGAAGTATTCGCTGCTAGCAGCCAGCAAAGCTTTATGGGCTCTGAATTGCACATTCTCCACTATCAGAGTAATGTCACAAAGAAAATCCTTTTTCCTTTGTTCCTCAAAATTAGCCAAAATGGTATCTTTGTGAGCTTTGGAGTGGATGATGACCAGTTTCTCAGAAGGATCAGTTGTTTTTTCCATTTTAATGATGAATATTAAAGGAGGTGCCTAGAAAAACAGAATAGCTTTAGTAAAGAATTATTTTAACAGTCAGCATTATAAGACACCATGTATCATTTGTTATACCAGTAACAGAGTTCAAGAGTTTCTGAAGCAATTCTGAATCCTCCGAACTTCTGAAAAATCAACACTACTGCTGACAGAGAATTTCTTCAAGAAGTATTTTTAAAGCCTATGAAATGGTTACAGATAATTTCTTAGATCAGAATAACTGTCTATCCTTTTTTGATCTCTGATGTACTGTGAACTCCGTATTATCTAAAAAAATTGCTACCCTATCTTCTGAAACTAAAACAATCAGACAAAAAGAACTCCTTATTCACAGCTCCAGTACCGCAGTGGATTTGCATGGCAAGGTTTTGGTAGCGGGGCAGCTACAGGGGTGGCTTCTGTGAGAAGCTGCCAGAAGCTTCCCCCGTGTCCTACAGAGCTGACACCAGCCGGCTCCAAGACAGACCCACCACTGGCCAAGGCTGAGCCCATCAGCCAATGGTGGTAGTACCTCTGGGATAACAGATTTAAGAAGGGGGAAAGAAACCTGCACAACTGCAGCTGGAGAGAGGAGTGAGAATACATGGGAACAGCAGCCCTGCAGACACCAAGGTCAGTGGAGAAGGAGGGGAGGAGGTGCTCCAGGTGCCAGAGCAGAGATTCCCCCACAGCCCCTGGTGCAGACCATGGTGAGGCAGCTGTGCCCCTGGAGCCCATGGAGGTCCATGGTGGAGCACAGATGCACCTGCAGCCCTAGAGGACCCCACACCAGAGCAGGTGGATGATGCCTGAAAGAGGCTGGGAGCCTGTGGGAAGCCTGTGCTGGGGCAGGCTCCTGGCAGGACCTATGGCCTCATGGAGAAAGGAGCCCACACTGAAATGGGTCTGCTGGCAGGACTTGTGACCCCAGGGAGGACCCACACTGGAGCAGACTGGTCCTGAAGGACTGCACCTGTAGAAGGGATCCAAGCTGGAACATTTTGTGAAGAACTGCAGCCCATGGGAAGGACTCAGGCTAAAGGAGTTCATGGAGGAAGGACTGTCTCCTGTGGAAGTGACCCCACACTGGAGCAGGTGAAGAGTGATAGGAATCAAAGAAGCATCCAAGACAATGTGCCATGAACTGACTGCAGCCCCCATTCTCCATCCCCCGGCACTGCTGGGGGGAGGAGGTAGAGAAAACTGGGACTAAAGCTGAGCCTGGAAAGCAGGGAGAGGTGGGGTGAGCTGTTTGAAGATTCAGGTTCATTTCTCACTATCCAACAGTTATCTCATGGGTAAAAAGTAATTTCCTCAAGTCAAGTCTGTTTTGCCTCAGCTGGAAACTGCTGAATGATCTCTCTCTGTCCTTATCTCAACCCATGAGCTTTTACTATATTCTCTGTCCCCTGTCCACCTGAGGAGGGGAGTGATGGAGTGGCTCTGGTGGGCACCTGGTGTCCAGCCAGCATCAACCCACCACACTAGAAACAAAAAGGTCAACTGCAGTTTGATCAGTGCAGATTATTCAGGGACAAGGCTAGGAAATTTTGTAATAAATGACAAAACTTCACTGATATCAATGTGGTAGGACTTCATGACTTCTTTTATCCCCATCTATCCTTCTGAAAATGTCTCTTTTGTAACATTTTACCTTACTAAGCTTCAGCCTAAGAAGGTAGGCAATACAAACAGAAAAACAGCAGTGTTTTGAAGGGTTCTGTCTAATATAGGGTTCATTAAGGTATCTATTAATGATCAATTTGACTTGCTAAGCTTCTTCAATAGTAAATTTGGAAAAATTAATAATAAACAGAAAAAAAATCCAGCAACTTCAGAAGAATCCACCAAATATTATGGGAAATGCCCAAAATGTCCCATTTACAACTAGCCAAAGATAAAACAGATTAACTACCTGTTATCCTAATTTATACAAGTGTCATATTAAACACATATAAATTAGCATGTTTGTATTTAGTTACTGCAACAGTTTCAATCACCTGAACAAATGTTCCATGAAACAACAGATACTACTTACAGATGACACCTAAATGCTACTGAGGTGGTGAAAAAGGGATTCTTTAGCCCTAATCATCTACCAAATAGTTCACGACAGGGTCAAATTGTTTTATTTGGGAGCTTTAATTTCGGGAGCACGTGAGCCTGATGTTTGTTGCTGCAACACCTTAAAGCACAGCTGCAGGTGTGATCCAATCTGCCTTATTGTGCATTAGAAGAATTCCTGAACAGCTGCTGTCAACTCTGCCTGCAGGCATCCCCTAAGATCCACACGTGTTAAGGACAAGACAGTGGGTGTTTTGTGAGCTCTGATCATAGAAAGGACTTCGGTGTTTAACCAGGAGCTCACAGCATTACTATTTTGATTGCAAAATCCAAAACAGCCGCCTTCCCTAAAAAAACCTCACCATTATAGAGCGAGGCAGTACTCAAGCAGGAGGCCCCACGCTGCCGGCCGTGCGTTCGGATACACACTCCGGTGAGCCGTGGAAGGGCTCAG
>NW_008239110.1:7576443-7584595 GCF_000691975.1 Corvus brachyrhynchos
CGCTACGCCGCCGCTGCACTTCCGGGCGGGGGCTCGCGCCGCGCCTGCGCTGCCGCAATGAGCGCCACACGGGCGGGACTGGGAGCCGCGGAATCACAGAACGTCCTGGGCTGGAAGGGATCCCTTTCTAGCCCCCGGCCTCCCCAGGACAGCTCCCAAAATCACACCATGTTGCCAAACGCTTCTCTTAACTCTCTCAGGCTGGTGCTGTGACCACTTCCCTGGAGAGCCTGTTCTAGTGCCCAACCACCCTCTGGGTGAGGAACCTTTTCCTAAACTAATCCTCCCCTGACACAACTTCAGGGCATTCCCTTGGGTCCTGTCACTGGTCTCCACAGGGAAGACATCAGTGTCTGCCCCTCCTCTTCCCCTCACGAGGAATTGAAGACTGCAATGAGGTTTCCTCTCAGTTTCTTCCAGGCTGAACAGACCAAGTGACCTTAGCCGCTCCTTACACAGCTTTCCCTCAAGGCCCTTCACTCTCGTCACAGCCTTCCTTTGGACGCTCTCTAGTAGCTTTGTATCTCTCAAATTCAGACAAAATATTTTATTTCTAAGATTTCATGGTTAAAAAACTGGCCTGAGAAAGTGTGATGTTCACGGACCACATTGCAGCCATGCTGGTGCCTGAAGGCAACACTCCACGTGTTAATCAGTGGAAATACAGGGTTCATACAAAAGTGGGGTGGGTACCTTTCAGGGAAAGAAAAACCTGCAGTCTGTCATCAAGGCCAAGAGGCCGATCTCTTGGGTCCTTATAGGGGCCCATCATGGCAGTCCCCAGGTAAGGGATGAGTTGGCAGTGCTCCATGAACTGCAACAGCTTCTTCCTGTACATCTGCCGCACTGGCTCTGAGCTCCGGGGGTTGTGTGCTGCAAGAAGTTAAGCAGCATGTTAGTGTCCCCTGTAAACTTTGTGGAATTACATTACAGAAATTTTCAAAGGGACCAAGTCTACCCCTGTTAGCATTACCTGTGGTACAGATAAAACACCTTACCTGTTGGTGCCAAGCCAAAAAGATAAAGTCTGGTATTTCAGAAACTTTCTGACTCCAGAAGAGTCATAATCAGAAAGATCGGGCTTTTGTAAAAGAAGACACAACAACATACTCAGCTGCTGTCAACTTCCCATTTCTCAGACTGTGAGATGCTGGTGAAACTCCAGGCAGTGACAAATTTAGGCAGTGTGGCACACAACCTGAAGTGGCACAGCCTGAGGATAGCCCAGGCCTGGCATGGCTGGCACTGGGCTGCTGTGTCCTTGGCACGGCTGTTCCATGACCTAAATGCTTTGCCCATACAAGGGCATATGTCATACAAGGAAGTCAGGTTTGATAAGCAGGACTGTGACCAACATGGCTTCATGAGAGGAAAGTCCTGCTTATCAAACCTGACTTCCTTGTATGACAAGGAAATAACCCACCTAGTTGACCAAGGGAAGTGAGTTGATGTTATCTTTTTGAATTTCAGTAAAGCTTTCAAACTCTTTCACAGGATCCTTCTGGACAAAATGTCAGGCACAGAGCTGGATAAACACATGGGAGAGCAACTGGCTCACCAGTCAGACACAAAGGCTTACAGGGAATGTGGTGACATCAGACTGGTGACCTGTTACTGATGGGGTTCCCACAGGGCTCCATTCTCAGTCCTGTGCTCTTGAACATCTTCATAAATGACTTGGATGTAAGACTGGAAGGGAAACTCAGCAAGGTCACAGATGATACAAAACTGGGAGGAGCTGTTGACTCCCTTGAGGGCTGGGAGGCCCTGCAGAGAGACCTTGGCAAGTTAGAGGACTGGGCAATCACCAACCATGTCAGATTCAACAAGGGAAAGTACTGGATTCTGCATCCAGGATGGGACAATGCTGGATGTATGGACAGACTGGGGAATGAGAGGCTGGAATGCAGTGCTGTGGAAAGGGACCTGGGGCTCCTGGTCAATGGCAAGTTGAACATGAGTCAGCAGTGCCCTGGCAGCCAGGAGGGCCAACAATGTCCTGGGGGCATCAGGCACAGCATCGCCAGCCAGGCAAGGGAGGGGATTGTCCTGCTCTGCTCTGCACTGGGCGGCCTCACCTCCAGTGCTGGGGGCAGTCTGGGGTGCCACAATGTAAGAAAGACATTAAGCTATTGGAGAGTGTCCAAAGGTGAAGGCCCTTGAGGGGAAGCCATACGAGGAGCAGCTGAGGGCACTTGGTCTGTTCAGCCTGTAAGAAACTGAGATGAGACCTCACTGCAGTCTTCAATGCCCTCCTCAGGGGAAGAAGAGGGGCAGGCACTGATCTCTTCCCTGTGGAGACCAGTGACAGGACGTGAGGGAATGACCTGAAGTTGTGTCAGGGGAGGGTTAGGTTGGATATCAGGAAAAGGTTCTTCACTGGGTTGAGTGCCCACAGTGGTTGGGTACTGGCACAGGCCCCCCAGGGAAGTGGTCACAGCACCAAGCCTGACAGAGTTCAAGAAGCGTTTGGACAAATGCCCTCCAGGACATGGTGATTCTTGGGGATGGTCCTGTGCAGGGCCAGGAATTGGACTTGATCCTTGTGGGTCCCTTCCAACACAGCTTATTCTGTGATTCCATGATTCTGTGAAGAGCTGACCAGTAGTTTGGAGGAGGAAGGTTGGTTTCTCTCTGCCCTAAGCCCTATTTTGGCATACATAAGTATTGAGTGCGAGTCCTCAGAGTACAGTTTATTATTTTAATTCCTACCCTGAGGCAAAGGGGAAGGACTGAGCCAAATCATAACCATTTTTTTCCCCCTATGGACAGTATTTTATATCTCATTAAAAAAAACTGGACAGCATGAAGAACTATGCTATGAGACACTTCAGCCCACTAGCTTTAAACTGTAGACAGTTACATTTAACAGTTCTGAGAGATTTTTCAAGCATAGTGGTATACAGAGCTCTTACAGGAGTCTAGCGTGAAGGACACTCAGTCACTCTAGTGATGTACGGTTTACTAGTCTCTTTCCAGGAACAAACCCCTCTGCATTTATGCTTGATCACCTGTATCTTCTCAGATACTGAAAGCAATCCAGTGTTGTGAGAAAAGCTGAAGGAGGAACTAAACCACTGCTTCTTCTCCCCTATTTAAATATGAGATTAGAGAATGATGTAAATTGAAGATGAGAAGGTTTAACTTCACACAGAAATAGGATTAAATAAATTTCCACGGGACTACAACATGAAGCACTTCGATCAAATTTTTTGATCAAGAATAGCGTGACTACTCTGAAGAGATGCACAGTAATAAATAATGCTGTATTTGCAGCAAATCACAGAATCACAGGATGGGTCAGGCTGGTAGGGGACCACAGTGGGTCGTCTGGTCAAACCTCCCTGCTCAAGCAGGGTCATCCCAGAGCAGAGGGCACAGGATTGTGTCCAGAATATTTCCAGTGATGAAGACTGCACAGCTTCTCTGGGCAATGTGTTCCAGTGCTTGGTCACATGAAAAGAGTTCTTCCTCACGTTCAAGTGATTTGTCAGTGCACAGGAATGCTGTATCTTAAAGCTGGAAGCAGTCCTACCCAGTGCTAGAAGAAGATAACTTGTTTTCCTGGATTCCTATGGTCGAACTGTTTGGGGCTGCATGAGGAGAAGAGATTTCTTCACTTGCATAACCTTTCTGGTTCATCATCCACTGCTAATAGTGATTTAATGTTGCAATATATGAGCAAAACACTCTTAGCATGGGCATCCTTATGTTACCAAAGCTGTGCTAACAATAGAATGAAAACAGCCTTTGTGAATGAAGCAAACTACAGTATAAAAGCAGTTTGGTGGCTTAGGAACTGTACATTTATACAGGGGCTTACTATGTGCCTGCCCTGTTCAACAGTCTTCCTTAACAAAGCTATGCTAGCAAAAAAATCTGTGATAGTTCAAGAAAATTCTGGAGGGCTCTGGTAATTACATGAGGAAACACAGGATGTGAAGAACTTAAAAAAAAAAATTAAGATTGGTATTATCTAAAAGAATAAGTAAAAATGTAAAATATGAAAGGCCAGGTGAAATTCACCCAGTGAAGACGTTGGTTTATAAAAGACAAAACTGGTGGGTTGAAAGAAATGGCAGTCTTGCTCCCGAAATCTCCAGCAGTACTGGAAACCAGCCCAAAGCTATAGCAAAGCTGCAAACAAGGATATTGAAATTGAGAAAGCTGGCACTAGTTAAACTGATTGCAAACTATTAAAGGCTATTATCTGCAACTGATATCTCCAGCTGAAAAAAACCCAAATAGAAATTCTAAGAAATAGCAAAGATGAACACCAGTTGGCTATCTATATTGTATCAGAGGACTTACATCATTTCTGTAGTTATTTTTACAGCATGCTATTTTATACATTACCTTTTAAGTGGAAGGAGACAAAAAGCAGAGCAGTTTCTTTCACACTTAGGAATGGATACTTTGGCTTAAGGCTGCCGACTTCATGGAGAGCTTTTATTAGAGAAGTTGCTACTCCCTAAAGAAATAAAACAGGTTTAAAAGACCATTACAGAAATCTGGAACAATGCCTTATCCTGTTGTAACGAAGATCTAACAATACAGGATGATACCTAAGCTGGTGAATAGTAGAAGAGAACAAATTAGCATAAAATAGGAGGGCTGTGACCATGAATAATTTTTTTATTTTTTCATGTGTCAAAGTGTTACAAACTACTCCTAAATTTTTCCAGGTAAGCTTGTGTCTCTGCTGGTGTTAAAAATCCAACCAAAATGTACTCTTACAAGATATGATAAACAACTAAGTCAGAAAATCTATCATATAATACTGCAGCTTATTATCCCCCCTTACAGTCTTGTATTTTTTCCATTAAAGCTACAAATATCTTATTATTTTAAGGCTTTTAAAAAATTTCTCTCAATTGTAACTACAAAATTTTCAATTTAATATAATTCCATTAATAAACATAAGACTCAAATGCATTAAAAATTTAAAAAGCTGAGTGGGATATGCTATATGTCACAAAATCGTATTTTAAAATAGAAAAGCAAAAACTGGCCTGTTCAAGGTATCCAGCCAAAGGAAGTGTAGTTAGTAGCATTGGCTCTTGTTTTGGAGGGAGTTTATGGGGAAGCTTCAGATTCCAGTACTTCTCTGGTAATCTAACCAGATAAAAAGTAAGCAGTAAGCACTTTTAAGATGTATAAACAGTGACATGATTAAAGATTAAAATGCAGTTAGTGTATTCACCTCATAAACTTCTGAAGTTTTTCTTCACTTTCAAAAATATATACCTTATCTTGGTATTTGGCTGCATACTCAATGTTGCCAGGCACCAAAGCTTCATATCTGAAGAGATGGAGCAAGAATTATTCATTCACAGAAAACATAAAACATAGTTTGTGTGGTGTAAATTCATGAGCTACTGGCAGGCTTCTGGTAATTTAACAAGTGTGGCAACTACAAAAAAATAGCAGTTGGATCATCCAAGTTTCCACTACATGATTGACAGTACAAGGTTCAAAATCTGATAGAATCTCTGCCTCAAAATCTGCTTATTAAGGAACTTCTACAGTGCTTCTTTAGACCTCCATTTAAAATGCCAATCATAGTTGTTCAGGAGATTAAGAAAGGATAACATAGAATTGGCTATTATGGTTCCCCTCTGATGAGAAATTCTTGCACACTGAGGAAATCTGTATGACTTTATGGTGGAGCTTTATGGATCTTCTACAAAAATCATAATAGCTAGTTTTGCAGCTACTAGGGATTTATGAGATTTCTTTGAACCTTTAAAGTCTTATGATAGAGAATTCAAACTATATCTGTCCATATTCATCATGAAAGACACCAAACCAACACAGATCCTTGTATAACCTGTAGCCATGGAAGTACTAAAAGGTGATTTTATATTGATTTCCAAAGCCACAGGCACAATACAGAGAACTGTAATTGCTTTTCCTGTCCAAACCCTAAACACTACTAAAAAGTACTTCGAAAATGTTTCCTCATTAATGTATTAATATAGGACACATAGTCTGTAATTCAGATTATGAAAACTCTAGTGACATACCTCTGTTTTCCATCTAGGTAAGTGACTGGGCAGTATCCCTGCATTTCAGCCTTTACAGGGAATAAGGCCTTCACTTCTGCCACAGTCAGTTTCTTTGGTAGCATATGTGGGGGTGGGAGAGGGTGAGATGCTAGTGATGACACATAAACCTCTGGTCTGCTCAAGAATTTCTGTAGAAAAAGAGATATTTTTATCATGAAAGAAGCACTGTAGGACTGTTAGTCAGACTCCAGAGGACTGGTTCACACAATTTAGAGGCCTGGTTTTTGTACAATGCAACAATGTGTTGGCACTGCTGCTGCTCTTGGGTAATTTCTTTTTCAACCTACTCTCAGTTGAAATAGTCACTATCCACCCACCATCCATCACTATCCACTGCTGTCATAAGCCACTTTCTAACCCAGTCCCCCAAAACAGATGGAGAAAGGAGAAAGTTATTGTTTTCAAACTAATGTTTGATCTGTGACAATTTGTTAGATGAGCTTTAGTTTAATGGTGTCTGTGCTGCATTTTGTCTGCCGAGATGTTTGACAGCAGAAGCTTGCAGAACAAAAGCCTGAATGCTAACAACAGTGGTCTAATTCAAGTTGCATATTACCTATTTCTGTATGGAATCAAAGAATCTAAGCAACAATGTGCCCTCTTCCCATAATCCCGTCCTTTTTGACCTGCTTTTTAACACCTACTTCCAGTTCTTCCTGTGAAGCCATTTTGTAATAGTGCCCTTGAAATTCTGCAGCAAACTCCAGCGAGGAACTCACAGAGCAGTCAACCAGTTCACCTTTCTCTGCAAGGCTGACGGGACAGTACTGTCCACACTCCCCCAGCCGATCCTGCAGCTCCTTGGGAGTGATGCATAAGTCAGCAATGTTGGCTGCTTTTCCTGTTAATGAGAGCAATTAATGATAATGTTTTATTTATGAGAGACATAGAAACATCAAACAATTCTACTCAGGAATGCTACAGTTTAGAAGGTAATTCATACTTTGAAAATTATATGAGATAATGAGAACTAAAACAGCAATTTGATAATAAAATGAAGTTGCAAGTCATTTTACTAATTAATTCTAATAACATTTTTGTAGCATTTAAGAAATATATTAATTAATAATGATGTGGGATACTCTGCATGCTCAGCTTATTAGTCTATGTTGTTCTTCTTCTTATTTATGATTTACTGTTTCACTCCTTTGTGTTACTAAGGAACATTTCAGCTATTATTTTATTTCTTTTCATTGGTGAAAAAGAGTACAAGGTGTGGTGAAAGCCTCCCCTTTATTTATCCATATTTTGCAAATGCTACAGTCTATCTGGAGGAAATCTATTCAAAATCTTGAATAAAATGTCATCTCAAACCCGAATTACTTAAAAAGCACGCTTTTCAAGCTTGATGTGAAAAAGTTAAATGTATTTTATTATTTTTGATTATGACTCCGATTTTTAAGATGGGTGCAGCCACAGAGCTGTAAAAGTTAAATCCAAAAGGTGGATATAAGATAAGGAAGTCTGTTTGCCCTTCAGAGGAATTCTAGTTAAATAGTACAGATATGTTTAAAAAGTATATTTAATCCTGACCAATGCTGACACACAAAAGGTCAAGTGGGAACTGTGCCATTTTAGAATAAAGTGGTTTTCTTCCCAAAGCACAGAAATTAACTCAGATGGCATAATTAAGCTTATTTCTGGATTTTAAATTAACATCTTCCCTCTTCCTCTTCCTTCACTAACACTAAAGTGAAGCTGCAAGTTAGAGTTGCCCTTGTATACTTTGGGGTACTTTTTGTGATTCACCACCCCGTGTTGCCAAATCTACCATGGACCAAGGACTCTGACTTCCTTTAGCAGATTTCTGTTACCCTGTTCTCTGGAGGATGGCCTCAGACTGCCCTGTAGTTGGCTTTGTCTTCACTCTTTTCAAGAGATCTCTTCAAGATCTCTGCAGATGAGACTGAAGAATTTAAGGGTATGTATGTGCCCAAGAATTAGCCTCATCCAAAGAAAGGTGAAGTTGTCATGCACATAGTACACTGCTTTTTAAAGAAACAAATATTCTGGGAAACTTTGTTTTTCTTTTACCTTCTCTTATTCTTTCCAGGTATATCTGGATTTGTTTAACAACCACTTGA
>NW_008239110.1:7584670-7612953 GCF_000691975.1 Corvus brachyrhynchos
GCTGAACTTTGTTCCAGACCTTCCACTTGCTATGTTCAGCGTCAATCACACACCAGTTCTGATGTTCCTTTATATAGTAAGTTCTAATATCATCAATGTCCTGTTTATAGCAGGAATTTTTAATAGCTAGAATCTGTGAGCTGTCATGTTCAGGATAGGGAGGTCTAAAGACAATGAAAAATAACTGAGTTAAATCTCAAGATTAGATAATTTCATTGAATTTCAGGTCTAAGTTCTAGAGCACTATAAATTCTTTTTACAAAATTCTGCTTATTTGACACTGTAGAACATATTTGAGAAATACAAATTTCTTATTGAGAATATTACCAGCTACATGTGAAAAGCAGTGTACTTACGAACAGTTCTGTTCAAAAACAAAAAACAAACCTTTTTCTGTTTATGTGCCAAATACAACTCAATAATTATTTTGCAAAGGATTTAGATGTATCAGCACATATTACCTAACACACACTACAAATACACCATTAAATGGTACCCTGATATTGCACATTTGATTTGTACTCAAGCCTATGAAATATAATTAGTTTGGTATTTAAAAGGAAGTTTAAAGTAAATACTTTCAAAAACACATCATTGATTTAATTTTTTGCAATGCAAATTGTCTTTAGTCTTTCAGTAAACAATTTAACATTGTACTGATTACTTGATAAAAAGAAAAGAGACAAAAAGAAAAGGACAAAATGAAAGAGGCATGCAATAATACTCCAAGCTATCTGGAACTTCTTAGAAACACTTCCTTTAATGAGAACCAGGTTCTTACACAATTTAATTTTAAGGTGAATGTTCTGTTCTTTTTCATTCTCTGTCTGCTTATAAACTACTTACTGTTCTTCCTCAGAAACAACCCACAGCTCTTTAAACAGAATATTTATCTTCTCAGAAAAACAAAGAAGGGAATGAACTGAATTTAAAGGCTTAGAACTCCTGAATTCTGTACATTACTAAATATGGATTATTTCCATATTTTTAAAAGAAGTCTAAGTCTTAAAAGAGAGCTTATTAGATGAAGTATCAATTTCTTTTATGATAATAATTGAATTGATGAAAAATAAATTTCAGCAGCAGAGAGAACTGGCAATATTTGTGATGTACAGTTTCATTAAAGCAGTTAAACTAAGCAGTGGATGCACAGCACTGCACATTTGTGATCTCAGTCATACAATCGAGGGATCTGGCCAGAGCATGCCACAAACACCTTACATCCCTGTTTCTGGTCTATGGAAATCAAAGCATTAGAAAGGAGAGGGACTGGTTCCCATGTCTTTCATATGTGGAGTTCAGAGACAGCTGGGTATAGCACTGAGGCACACAAATAGAGATATTACAGTATCGTGTAGAAACAACCAAATTCTCTCAGGGAGTATCACTACCGGTTTGTGCTTTCCTTATCCAGCAGTGCTCTTCTGAACACTTCCTTTGCATCCATGTCTAATTCAAAGATTTTCAGTGGGATTATCTTGGTTGATTCCAAGAGATTTACGTGTTGTCTTGTTAGAGGATATCCATCAATTACAACTCTGCACACAAACAGAAACAGAAAAAAAGTTTTCCTAAGAAGTGAGTTTCCAATCAACCAGTAAGTATATTTCTAGTACATTTTCCACGGAAAGAAAAGTCTACACCCATGCCATGAAGTTATCACTGCTCTCACATGATAGGCACAGTCTTCACTTCTAAGAATTTAGAACCAAATTTTAAAAAATCAAGTAGGTAGAATAAGAAATAGTAATGAGAAAAGGAAATGCACAAAGGGCAAAAGATAAGTTGATGGCTGTGACTTAAACAAATGGTGTACTTTAAAATTCTGACACATCAATCATTCAGAAATATCATTTTTACTTTGAGAAGTCTCCATGTAGATTGGGAGGAACATTTTTTAAAGTGGTAAGTAAAATGATTTACTACAGTATCTGAAGAGTTTTTAAAATCATATTGAAGAAGAAATGCTTTTCACATATTAGGCAATACTGGAACAAAATACACAGAAACAATATTCCAGGATTTAACATGAAAGAGAAGATGAAAGAATTCTGATCTCAAGCACAAATAATTTTCAGATATTATTGCAGAATTGCCATTCTCTGTAACAATTCTCCTTTTTGGGGAGAGGAGTTGAATGTCCTGAAATACTGATGATAAAGCTTTTTAAGTCTGCCCAGTTTCAAAGGTGTTTGAGTGGTGGAGAAAGAGCCTAGGATCACATATGAATGAGGTGGAAAGACCCACTGGTTTCAATTCCTCCTTAATAACTTCAGTTGTTAAAAAAACCAGAAAAAACTTGAACCAGCTTCCATGATCAGAGAGAATCAGGTGTGTCCAGCTTGGTTCTGGAGTTGGTGGGAAAGAGACCAAATGGTGGTTCTCAAAGGATAGTAGAAGATACTGGCTTATTGACTGAAATAAAAGTAACTGTCATAAAGTATATTACTTAGATTTACTGGAATATGGTTACTTGAAAATTGCAGCAAATTATGCTTCAGTCTCATTTCCCAGAGCAAGAGTAAAAAATCTCCTTTTGTACAGATTATTTTCTTAATGCAGAAACCACTGGTGTGTTTTAGTGAAATTGTTTTACAGCGATAACATGGGAATCCACGCCTGTGAAGGGACTGGCATGTCTTGCAGAAAACCCCAAAACCCCAAGAAGATTCTTACCCAGTAGCATTGTCCATGTGATTTAGCAGAGCCACATCTAGAGCCTGGATAGCCAATTCATCAGGTACGGTGAGTCCTTGGAGAAGGTGGGACTTTACCTTAAGAGCCAGCTCGCTCTCTGGCTGGTTGTTTATCACAAACCGGATGGCATCTCCTAAGGACAGGTGCAGGAATCCATAAACACTCACAAGTTTCTGGGCAACTGCAAAATATTTTGATTTCAAGTCACAACTTTTAAGGTTAGCAACATCACAATCTGGCATATGCACAGGGCATGTCCAGTGCACCAACACTATTCAGTTTATCACAAACCTCAGCAGATACAGTCAATATTATTACAGTGTGTTAGAAAAAATGCTTCCACTGCTGCTCCTTTTACAGAACAGCCCATCAGTGACATAATTTATCCAGGAAATGGGAAATATGGCAAAATTTCATCCTAAATATGAGATAATTTGAACCTGTCTCTTTTCTTCCTAACATCCTATTCTAATCATTAAACTATGGTTTAAAATTAATTTCCTCCTCCAGTAAAAGGCAGATACATGTGGATTGACAGAGTCATGGAGGAGGAAGGGGAGGGGAGAAGGATGGAAATCTAGGGGTTTCTTTTAATCTAGAAATTTGGAAACAGACTGGGGAGTGGGGAGTTTGGGGTCTTCGTCCTTGATCCTAGGAGTATTTCTCCATTCTACATTAGCTCATATTGACTGAAAAAAATAAGAAACAATTAGAAAATAATAATAAATATTACAAGGGGTATAAATAGTGTTAAGTCCAGTTTTTCCAAGTGCAAGTCCAGGTCACTAACATCTTAAGGACCTGGGATAAAATTCAGATGGACAATGCATAAGTATCAGACTGTCAAATGAGACACTAGAGAATGTAACTAAAAGAATCTGTGTTCAGCAAGAAAAGCAGAAGTATTAATGGTTTATGATTTTTAATAACAGTAAGGACAGATACACCTTCAGTCATTAAATAATGTTTTGCTTTACAGATAACTGCACATACCTGTAGTCTTTCCAGATTTTGGAGGTCCCACAATTGCAATTTTTACTGGCACAGATTGCTTAGGTTTCGGCTGACAAATATACCTGATGGGATTTGTCATAAATGTTTCTTTATTTTCTTTACTTGACAAGAAATAAATATATTGCCGATGGATTACTGGAAAGACTGCATTTCCATGCCTTTGTTGTGGCTTGATCACATCTCCTTTGCTTAGCTGTAGAATATACAAAATGAGAATCAGTTAATTAGGTTTGACAAAGCTTCTTCTTCCTCCATCCAAGAGAAGTGGCTTTACAGGCAGGTAGAGGAGTACCAACCATATGAGACAAACCATCAAAGCATTCTGAAATTTATACATATGGATATAATATTTTGTTCAAGTCTGAGAAACTTCCATACCTGCACTTCTTGTTCAAAAAGATGAAATAAACATTGAAGACAGAAAGAATACTCGTTATTTCCAGTAGGTGGTACCATAGCACTTTATGGCTGTCTAGATAGTATAGTCAGAGAAGTTTACCATAATACTTTTATGAATTTTCAAAGAATAAAGAGAATAATTTTATTTCTCACTGAATTAAACCCACCTACCTGCCTGACAGTAGAAAATACACTGAGAATATTGTATTCACCAGAAGTCATGTACAAATGAAGAAGACATAAAAGAATATCAATACTTACATTATGGTCGAGTGAAAAACCACAACAAGGTAAGCCAAAAAAGCTAATGGAAAAATACATGCACTGCTGATGAAATCTTTTCAAACACATCAGACAGCCCACTAAGAACTCTGCAGCATTGATGGATCATTGACATACAAGAGATGCAATTGGCAGAAATAGTCACTGGAGTCATGCCAGATTAATTCCTTGCACCACTCTTCTCTAAGGAAGAACTTAGTCATGTCCCTCTTGCAGCCCTTCTTGGAAGAACTGCCTTAAAGTGCCAATAAAAGATGCTTTAAAACAAAATATCAACATACGTAGAAAAAATTGCCCAGACCAGATGGCATTCACCTTGCTTTTCTGAAGGGACTCAGAAGTGTAATTCTTACTGAGTAATGTGTAACATTGGCCTTCCTTCAACAAAAAAAGGGAAGGTGGAGAAAATTACCATTTTTTAAAAAGTTTTTTCCTCCAGGGTAGAACCTGGCAAAAATAGTCCAGTAAATCTGACTCTGTATTGAGCACACTGAAATATATTAAGGAAAAAACCCCAGTAGTTTAATGCATATGTATCAAATAATGGGGAAGAGCCAACTCAGCTTCTTGTCAAGGAAAACCATACTCAAAAATCTATTAGTACTCTTCGAAGGAGTCAGTAAGTTTGGTCTGGTTATTACAGCTAGAGATGGGACTGTTCTACTGTGTGGCATTGTCCTGCCAGACTCTTATCACATCCTTAGGTTCCTATTCTGACATCAAGTCATTTCAGGGTGCTTGCCCACAATTTATGGGATTTCATGAGTCTGTTCTACTGCATATCTGCTTCCATTCCTCCCACAGCTCATAATGTTTATTCTCTGATTATCTAATCAGTTGCACAACTACTTCCCCTCCACCCCCAAATTTAATCTGAAAGTAACTCGCATATATTCAATCTGCTTTTCTACCCCAAAACTTCCAGTCTGTAACCAATTTTATAATTTCTATTATTATCCTAAAATGCCCTCAAAATTATCCTATTTCCCTTCCATTTTTATCAGCTTGTACATTTTCACTGTCGGCACACCACTCTTCTATCCAGTAGCTTCCTATAATTTCTTTCTTCTAACTGAATTGTACTTTTTGATTGGTAAAAAACACTGTATAAAGGAATGGATTGGAGAAATAGAATACAAAAATGTAGTGAAATCTGACAGAACAAAGTGCAAGGACTAGAGTGTAGAGACTAATTGCAATTAAGCACATAAACTGTGGTTCAGTAGTTGGAAATGACCTAAGTGTAGACATATGTACTTCTATTAGTATGTCCCTAGATTATTAGATGCAATTGATGCAGCCATGGAGAAGAATGAAGATTTTGATCCTAAGGTTAAACAGAGACGAATGTGATCTAGAACAGGTGAAGACCCAACATAATGCTATACAAAATGGAATAAAATAGTTTGATTAATTGGCATAGTAAAATGAAGGCCAAAGTATGTTTCTTTCAGGGCCTTCCTGCTTTCTGTTGTTCACTGGACTTTTTGTTAATGGATCCTCCTTTTTATTTTTTATTTATTCACAAGCCAATCTGCTTTTATTTCTAGCTTTAAACCAAAAGAATTACCTGTGAACATTTAATTTCCTACCTGAAAGATTGTATCAGCCCACTTTTGGGGATAGAGGTGAGTACTTTCTGATCTCAACTTTCCAGATGTCTAGTAAAATACCATGGAAATAGATTTGTTGCTCTTCAAGATTTCTAAATTTTGACAAGAATTATTGCTGATGAATTACATACATCTAACATTTTTTGCCACTACTAGGTTTGGTGGCCCCTTGTGTGTGGGGCTTCTTACAAATTCATACTCCAAATCCTTTCAGTTCTCATTACTACTAGAAGGCTTTAAGACCTTCTCTGTTGTCCTGTGTATCATTAAGAGTTAGGCATTTCTTTCTGATTCAATGCCACCTTTAATCATGTCACCAATGAAAGCCTAACAAATTTCACTAAATGCCTCTCAGCCTTAAATTAGCTGCAACACTGAAAAGATCAACACCTTTTATTGCCAATGCTTGCTGTAATTTGTGTATATTCCATGGTGTCATTTTGATTCAGTAATGTAATTTTCATCAAATATTTCTGGTATTAGTGGCTACTGTTTGGTAACATCTTTTTAATGTGAAATACATTTTTAAAAAGTCCCAACTCTTGAAAACATTCTTGAGCCATTTAAGAACATTACCTTGACTGGATCCCACTGACCAAAAGAACTTAGTAATTTATATGAGAAAACTAGCATCTTCTGTGCAAGTGGCAGACTTATTGGGTAACATTTCTCAAAAATGCTTCTGCGGTTTTCCACTAGAGATTTCAGCTTCCTGTATATTTGGTAGCACACAACGTGAGGCTTCCGTCCTCCATTGATCTCAACTGGTGGTATTAATAACTTCTCAAGTTCTTCCTGGTTATGAAAACATAATGAAATATTAGAATCATAAATGCAATCAGATTTTTAATAAAGACTGATGGCAAGATTTTCTGTGAACTATCAAGGATTTCCTAAGCATGTTCTCAGTCAAAATAAATCAGCAAAATTTGGTTTGAGATGGGAATTGTTCTTCCTGCCCACTGAAGTTTAAACTTCTATATTAGGTGTCACACTGCTACAATTTTATATTATTATCTGGTTTTGTAAACCTTCTCTCTGGTCAGTGGATAGAGCTTCTTCTAAATCATTATTAGTGTATTTCTCAAGTGAGATACTTAGTAGATAATAAACAAATGCCACCAATCTACCTACTGCCTTAGATGTGGCATTAGCATAGCAGATATCTAGTGTTAGATGAGGTTACCTCACCATAGGCAACTGCACTGATTTCAAGAAAATTGTTACTAGGTGTGGGAACGGTGCCAAATACCTGGCATCTTAACCAAGATTAGATTTGGATTTTTTCTTTACATTTGGTTTCATCACCAACAACTAGGAACTGAATTAAAAAATAGAGCCATCTAGTAAGAATTTTGCCTCAAAAATTATTTTTACATACTGTTCATACATTTAACAACTCTCTAGTTTGGTTGCCTGTGTCAACTGACTTATCAAAAACAAAATGACACCAAGACTGGACAGGTCTACCCAAAAGCTTCCTTTTTTTTTTCTCTACCATATTAGTTATACAAATTATATACTCTTTAAAGTCTATACCTTCTCAGTACAGTCTTCATCTTGTTCACATACTTAGATCATGAATAAAGCAGCACCGTTATTTAAGCACTATAATTTTTAAATGTGACCAATAAATATGGAAATTCTTCATGTGATCATATAATTTAACAAAATAAGCAGTGGTATCAGTACCTGCACACTTTGTAATATCTCTACTTCTGATTCAAACTTTTCTGAAATTTCATTTTGCATGCGCTCAACAGCATCTTCTTCATTTTCTTCTTCTTCTGGTTCTTCCTCTTCATCATCTTCGTCAAACTCTTCTGCAAGTATAGCTTCAATATCTTCATTCTCCTCCTCCTCCTCCTCAGTAGCTTCATCATTCTCCTTATTTGCTAAAGCCTATAAAGACAAAATATTTTGTTGTTTCATATCTATGAAACAGAACATATGGAACATATGGTATTCTTGTCTCTTTTTTAATTAGAAAAGCCATTAATTCAACAAAACCTCATTTTGGGATATCCTTTATCATAAGCAAAAATCTAGTAAATACTAGAATCTTATTTCAGAAGAAAATACAGAAGTATTGCATAGTGCATACAATGAACCATTGTATCAGTTCCAAGAATACTTAAAAAGCCTGAGGAGCTACACTGCAGCTTTGATAAGAGGAGTGTTTTTTCATACACAGTATTGTAGTTGGACAGGACTTTGTCATGTTTGATGAAAGTGTAGCTGACAGGATATCATGAGCAGTCAAGTAGTACCTGAATGCATTTATAAATATATTATGTAATTGACTTTGGGTAGAAATCCTGGTACAGTCCTATTCTGGATTAACCATGGATTTGACAGTATACTTAAAGGCACATGCCTAATTTCAGTTAGTGGGGCTACCCTTATGCTTACAAATTAGATACATTAAACACATTCATAAGTATTTTCCTGAATTGAAGCACATATTGAGAATTCTTTTAAAATCATTTTTAGTCTTCATGAATCGATAGTTTCTAAAGCAATTCAAACATAATATAAAATTATTTTTGAAAGTAGAAGTTTCTCACAGTCTATCATAATTTTACTGTTCTAAATTGTCCTGAAGTCTGTGACTAAAAGCTCTAGAAATTTCTATGGTATGAATGCAAACACTTCAATTTTAAAACTTTCTTATTAGGTTGTTTTCTTACCTCTTGCTTCTTTTTTTGTCGCTCTGCTAAAAGTTCTTCCCTTCTTCTGGCAATCTTCTCATTCTGTTAATGAAAAAAAGATGCAAGAAGACTGATGATACTTCCTAATAAAAGCTCCGCTCTGAAAATTGGTAATGTAACCTATAATTAACACTGTTCTTTCCACCTTAAAATTCTGTTTCCAGTTGGTTCTAATGTTAAAAAATACTACCTAGAGTTTGAAATGTTGCTGACCAGATATATGCCTCTACTAGGCAAACATGTAAGTATACTTTAGTAAAGGTAATTTTGCAGATTCTGAGATGGAGATTAGAGGAAAAAGAAAGACTGATTCTTACCACACTGAAAATAAAGTAATAGGTTTATTGGTAAACTACAGAGTTTCTAAATTTATAGGTGATTTTTGCCATTTAGCAAAGGGGTGACTGAGTATGGTAGCAAATGTGTGGTGTTCCCTTTGACTGTTTAAGGATATTAATGGTATTGTATGAGTCCTGGCCCAAATTCTGCTGTCCTAAATTCCTGTGTGTCAGCTGCTCTGTAGTAATTATGCTCAGACCTTTTCTGATCTTACATGTGAAGTACTTTATCTCACTTTTACAGAAAGTTAGGAGCCTTGAATATATTACATGTGCCAATTGCAAATGTCTGCATAGAGGCTTCGGGTTACCTCAACCAATTTGTAACCTGTTCAGTAGTAGGCACAGCTTCATTTGAATGGGACACAGAGCAGCTGCAACAGCACTGAGAATGTGGCTTAGAGTTCCTACATTCCTGCGCAGAGTATCAGAGTTGGGAACACAGACACACCCCCCGTACAGTAGTGAAGTCAGCCTACGGGAGATGCTGATCAACTCAACAGCACATGCTCAGGGAATCTGGGATGCAACAACATTACAGTGCATGAACTGTCTATTGGACTTTTTTATCACCATATTCACTCCCTCCATCTAGCTGCCTTTTTTCCTGGACTTCCCAGATTCTGTCAGACTGCCACTTCTCTGGCAGCACAGCTGCTTATCTTGGGCTGCGAGATGCCCAAACTCCTGCATAAATTAATTGCCTACAAGAGGAAAGGAGCCCTAAATTATTTTGGTTCCTCTGGTAAGCCTAGGAATGCTGTGAATGAATAGGACTGTGGCTCCTGGCTCAGATATCTGTTACTCTGTGTGCTCTTCACAGCTTTGGGAGTTTCAGAATCTGTGTTTATACCTCTCCTGTAGAAACAACAAAAAAAACTATGTAGGGCTGAAAACTTACTCTTTTTTTTGCTTTTAGTTCCTTCAGCTTCTTTTTATATTCCTTTTTTTTACGCCGTCTGTCTTTCCATTTTTTCAGACGTAGAGGCAAAAGACGGTCAAGAATGTCATCTTCTTCTACTTGAATATAAACTGCAACATCAGGACAGAGTCCTTGTTCTGACAAATATCTGGCTTCATCTGAAGTACGAGGGAAGCCATCCAGTATAAAGCCTGTGGACCTAATTGGAAAATTAGACATTTATCATTACACAGTGTAGTTTAAAGTGCAACACAGTGAACATGTAATTATTTGGAAAAAAACCCACAAACCCTCCCATATTAAATGCATATGTTAGGAGTAAAATTAAAAAAAATTCTTTCAGCTGGTATCTTTTAACATTGCAAAACTGATATTTCACGATGTATTTTTATTAGTGTACTTACAAATTAATTTCTTCTGAGGTTTTAATGTGCAATGCTTAAATATTTTAAAAGAACTGAAAAAACCCAAAATAAATCATGTCCTCAGACTTGTTTGTGTGACTCTAAAAACATACTTCTTAAGCACTGCTCTCAAAAAATAGAAGGTGTCCCAAACACTTTTCTGGTGATGACTGCCAAAGAAAGCTTGTGTCTGAAAATTTATGTTTCTTCTCTATTATAGGTTGAGAAATTTGCCACTCAGCATGACTTATATTTTTCTTCCTGCAGATGTTAAAAACAAGTCAGTTATACCTGGAAAGCTCTATGGCTTATTAGAGCTCTTACAATTTCAAGTAAGGTGAGTAGTTATGTTAGGCTGAGTGTTGTGTTGATAAGAAGTTAATATTTATTTCTATTACTTTAGACTTTAATAGGATACATTGTAAAATTGCAGAAAACCAAAGAAGCTGCAAGAAGTGGGAGTGGAGGAAAGAACAGAAAGCCCTGGAGGCTGTGGGGAAGAAGAGTATAACATAGTATAGTTTAGTAGTGTAATGTATTGTAATGTGATATAATATAGTACAATATATTACAACATCATGTGTAATGCTGGGAAATTTTGGTGCATTCTTTTTTTCCTAAAACAGGGAGCTGTTTTCACACTGTGTAGAGAACCATTGTCCCCTATCTGTAGTCAGGACAGAAATTACATAAAACCAGAAAAGTTTGTTTACGTATCTATCCTGTAAGACTGTGAAAACTACCCAGCTGTTTAAAAGATTTAATTCTATTCAGGTGTGCCAAGTACTTTTGTCCAATCCTGTGTGCAGCATATGAAACATGATATTACTGTCAAATTATCAATCAAAATAGTACAACAAAACCAAGACTGACAGGTAGGTCATTACTCATAAAAAGTACATGAGCATTGAAATAATCTCTGCAATAGTTGTTTACAATTGTGGACACAATGGATGATATACTTCCTAAGATTAATTAAAGAGTGAGAGAATCTAATTACAGTTACCGGAATGGCTCTTTCTTCCACCAGTCAGGAACAATCTTATCAAGAACTTTTCGAGGCAGTTCCATGTTATCCATTAGATTTGCTTTGATTGCCTCTTCCTCATCAGTTAATTCCACTTCCTTTATGTAAAGAAAATCCACCAAAAATGAAAAAAAACCCAACCAAAAAACAAAACAAACCAACCAACCAAAACCAGAAAGAAGTATATACTTGACACATCTATTGTTTTTTTGGCTAAGGTACCATCTTCATTTGACTTAAACCAGCAGAAATAAACTCATTTGCCATATTGCATCATACTACATTATATATTTTAGGTAGTTCCCTAAACTTAGGGCAACTGCTGCTGTATGATTTTTAATGAAACCTAAAATCAAGCACAACTGTTAAGTATTTAATTATACATATGCTCAATTCAGAGGAATAGAAACTGAAATGAGCAGAGTTTCTCCTAATTGCCTACAAGCAGTTTTCCACTTGGCTATACCTGTTCCCATGCTGGAAGATTACCTGTACTACATCAGAATGTTTTTTCACTTTTTAAAAGCAACTATTATATTCGGATGGAATAAAAAAAAAAGTTAAAAAAGGATATGTAAGGTTATTTGGTATAGGCATAAGAACAGATACCAGACATAGAGGATTGTTCTAAAGAACAATCAAGCAGTATTAATGACTAGTCAAATGCAGAGTATTCAAATACCAAATCAAACTACTAAATTCTTGTGGAAAACTGTTGGGCTTTTTTCCAGAATATGTAACTCTGTAAGACTGATATGGTTGAGGATGCACTTCTCATAGAATGGCTTCTTGACACAGACTGTGGTAAAAAATAATGAAAAGACGATATACATTGGTGGCTCTGAATTGGTTTACATAATTCATATATCAAAAATCAAAACATGTCTGATATCCAAAGGCCGTGTCTGAATAAGAATTTCTATGCCTGCCATCTATTCTGATAATGTAGCCAAAATAACTTGAGAATATGCTGGAAGTCACAGGTCTAATGTAGTGTGTAATATTTTCTCTAGTGCCTGACACAGTATATATATTAAAAGATGTTTGTATGACAGAAGATACCTAAGTAGACAAAGTGGTAGCCAGATTTGTAACACAGAAGCATCTTGAAAGAAATGTGTGAAGTGGGAGAAAACAGTAAAACACATATAAAAGTGTGTCACTGACATTACCACTGCCAAAGAGATGTAGGAATGGCATTTGTATCTGATAAAAGAAAAGAAGCATGAGATGTATATTCCAGGTAGAGAAAAGAGAACACCCCACAAAGCAGTGATTTGAAGGAAAAGGCTGCTCCCCAGACCTGTCAATGATGTGAAGGCCTTGGCTGACACTAAAACAACCAGGATGGTACCTTTTTGCTGAACTTCCCAGACTGCATGGTATGTTTTTGTTTGCCTTTAGTGGTTTTGCTTTGAACATTATAGCTGACCTTAAGCTCTGACAGATACACTTCTACTGTCTTGTGCCAAAGTGAAAGAAAATGATACAAACGGAATTTAATGAAATTTTGGAGAGGTGGTGGGTCAGTGAAAAACAGGATAATCAGACAGTCCAGTGGTAGTCATATTCAGAGAAATGCCTGGGAAGTCTACAACCTTGGAAATTATCCTCTAGAGTTTTGTGTGTGGACCAGTGAATGGGTTTCTAAACTGAACTGAAATTGTAAGCTGTGCTTAGGTCATGCCATCAGATAAAGTACTTTATAAGAAATATGAGAAAAAAAATACTAAGTAGAAGATTGTTTCCCAGCAGATATAAAGATGACAAGGAAAAAATACTAACAGAAATGCTTTGGTGTAAGACATGTATTGATGCAAAAAAAAAAAAAAAAAATTGAGTGAGAGCCAGCCATAGCCATCAGTGCCAGAAACACTTGCCATATTTTTGGTTGTGATGACCACATTGTTTGACCAGCCAAAAGAACCCCCTCTTTGATTTTGATGAAAACCTGGATTTTTGTTCTGACATCCATGATTTTGATCTGTACTCCATCTGTGTTGAAGCATTTGCTTCCAGTATTACCTGCTCTTGTATTATTTCATCAGAACACTACCTTCCAGTTATCAGGGACTTGTTCCACTTTTCAAGACAGTAGAGTGGCCTTGAATGCACCTTTGGCAGCTTCATCAGCTCCTGCAAGTGCACCCCATTGGCATATATGTGTCCAGTTTACATAAATGATCTCAAATTTGATCCTGTTTTGAGTAGTAGCATTTTTTTACCCAGGCTTTCCTATTAGACACAGAGCCCTCTAGGCCACAGATTAGACTGTACTTGCAAAGACCATGTTTCAGGGTCAGACTCATATTTTCTAGATCTTTTGCTGCTGTTGCACTGCATAAATTCTTCTTGCAACCCTTCAGATCCCTCACTAGTTTCCACCTCTGTTGAGTGCTCATCTTCCTAATGCTGTGCCTGAGTGTTGTTTCTGTATGCCTCCTGCTCTGCAGCCTGCTGCCTCTCCTGCATGCTTCCTTAAATCCTGTAGTAAGAAGTGCTTGAAGATCTTTGATGACTAGTAACTTGAAGGAACTTGGCAGGTATCAGGAGCACACACTAAAAAAAAGGCTCTTAAAATATGATGCAGAAACTTACTTCTTCCTGAACCTTTGAGTATTGGATAAATCCTTATTTCTATTGTGCAAGAGGTAGATTTTCGGTTTCTTTGTACTACATATTTTTGAAAGATTCATATGCTGTGTACCTGTGTTGAGACTTCTCCACACAATGAAGGATTTTAGCATATCCATTGCTATCTAAAGAATTTATTTGCATTAAAACCTTGTGGATTTTTTTTTCTCCCAACATGTCACTGCCTAATAAAAGAAAATATAAAATACTCTCCCCAATAAACATTTATGTAAAAGTTTCTTCTTCCGAGAAATTGCATCCTGTAAGAAATAGGATCTAGAATGTGTATTTGTAAGGATTTCAAACCAGTAGTCAATCTGACTAAGAAAAAGAACTGATTTTCTGAAAGTTATCATTTATTAATTATTCTACAAGTATCATGAATATACAGCTATTTGAAACAGTTTTTTAGCTAAGCTACAAGGCATATTTTATGCTACTCAAGAATTGTTTTATTTTTCTGGTTTGAAACTGCTGCCAATAGGCAAAGAAACACTAAAATCCAGGTTATGAAACCTATTGCATTAAAAAAATACTAGCTTACCCTGTTATTAATGCTGAATATTTGTGGTTTTTTCTGAGAGATGATCAGACCTAAGGGCTGGTAGAGGCATTCTATCCTTTTGCCCCAAGAGAATGCAAAGAGCACAGCTAGTGAACATTTTTAAAGTCCTGTGCAATTGGAACACATGCACTTGACTGAACCTGCATATTGTAAACACTTAAAGGAAACCATACCTTCCCATTATTATTCTGACCTTAACCATTTTTTTGCCCCTCAGCTGGTCTTCCATTGGCCACTTAGCATCTGTCTCTACTATTTAGAAAAAAACTGTATATAAATCTTGAAAATGTTCTGAAGAATGTTTGTGGTATTTGTAAGAAAACATTGTCAAGAACTATTATTTCCAAATTTCATCAAGTATTTAATTTAACATAATTTTATAATTTTTACAATTTTATAGGAAATTCCTATTCTGGCCTGAAAATGATTATTTTGTGTATGGATGTAAAAAAGATTATTATTACCTGTTTGGTTTTTTCTGTTTCAGTTTTAGTCACGGTCCGAGAGAAATCTTCCAGTTCCTCTGGTATTTTATTGCCATCTTCGCGATCTTCATCAAAAGAGGGCCCAACTTTCTTTTTAGTTTTGGGTAAAATCAATTCCTGTAGATATTCTTCAAACTGAATATGGAAAATGCCTAATTTGTCTGCTATCTGTCGTGCACAAGTACTTTTACCTGCTCCATGAATCCCAAGTAAACACACCCGTAAAGGAGGAGCCTATAGGAAAAAAAAAGGAATATTCTGTAACATTTTGGAGTGTACAGTGCACCCCCTACTGTTTTTCACTTCAAAAATATCATTATAAAAATTCTATAAAAAACAGTCACATAATTTTGTATTTTAATTTTTATGGACTTTCTGTTGCTGTTCTAACTAAACTACCTGCTCCCTGGAAACACCAAACAAATCTACTACCCTACTATCAGCAGGTAAAAATGAAACTTCATTAGACAATTCTGGTAAGTCTTCAGTTCTTTTACCCTTTTTCCACTTACAAAAAACCCACAAAAACCCCAATATGGTCATTTGTTAAACACATTTTAAGATTATTGTAAGCCTTTATAATCTTCCTCTCTTTTCTGCTGTATTTGCATCAATAAGTCAATGTGCTAATTTAAATTTACATTAAAAAATCACTAGGGAAGCCATGTGTTTTATTTGCTTCAAGGACTTGCCTAATATAGTTACCTAGAAAAAAACCAGCAAATATAAACAAATCTAAATGGGAATGGAAAATAGTTATTTTAATCTGTATTATCTGCTTTAAGTAATTTTTAAGATTCTCACTTGTAGTGGTTCCTTGTGAGCCACATACTCCTCAGGGTTCTTCAAAAATTTATCTCTGTACTCAGAAGTTGAAAAGTAATAAATCTTTTCTTTATATTTAGCTGCATGTTCCTGGAGTCCAGGGTAGAGGACAAAGTTCTCTTTCAGACTGACTGGACAAAAGTGTTTTGTGTCTCCCATGTGCCTTTTCTTTTGCTTAGTTGTTTCTTCATCCTTAAAATATGAAAATTTTTAAAAACTCTTAGAATTCAGGAGTTTACTTAGATTAAGTAGATCAGATTAAATAATGCCAAATACATTAACTGAGGATTGAATGAGGATGGTATTCTCAAAACATTTTGTAAGCTGAAAATAAGTCTATGAAAATACACACTTTTTAGATTCTGAGTCAGAAAACAAACTGTCCAAGAGAATTACTGAGAAAAGAATTAAATTTGAAATATCATGAATATCGTAGTTAGCCATTGAGAACCAAAATTAGGGTAGAAGTATCTACGATAAAATCTTTTCCTACTGTGTTCTTGAAACTGATTTTCTGTTTAGATGTAGACCTCTTCAGAAAATACAATGAGAGCTGGTGTTATGAAGTCAGATTACTTATCCAGTAAAGTTAATTTCTAAAAAATCAATTCAATACTGCTCTAGTACGGTCTATGGATATTCTATACGGATAAATTTGGGGATGGGAATCTTCCAATATAGGATGAAAATAGAAAGGCAAAGCTAGACCTCTAATTTCATTAAAGTGGGCATGCGAAAATTATCAATACCTGAGATGGAACAGGGGATTTCCCACTACAACTCTGCATCTTCTGATGTTTACATGATGGCTCACAGAATCACTGTTAGCTGACAGAAATCAAAGTTCACATTTGTTTCTTTAATAAAACCCCTCTTTGCCACCTGGCAAAACTAGGTAAGGTGAATCTCCCTATTAGCATGGGGGTATTTGAGCCTCTTGCTGTAGTACAACTACTATTGTCCAAAACACAGAAGTATAGTGAGTGTTCCTGAAGTATATGCTAATACTTATTCTGTAAGAAGGCTTCAGCTGGTTCAAACAAAATCAGGATCAAGCAAAATCTGCCTTCTCTGAGGTTATGTTCAAACCAAAAATAAAGGAATTACAATAAAAGCATAAATGGATAAAACTGGCATGCTTACTTCTTCCTCTTCTTCCTCTTCTTCAACTTCCTCTTCTTCATCTTCCTCTTCCTCTTCCTCATTTTCCCCTTCAGCAGCCAGATCTTGTGCTTCCTCCTCTAAATCTTCATCAGATAATTTCCAACCATAATATTGAAAAGGTCCTGAAAAGGTTAGATTTTTTTTTTTTTGTGTGTTCCAATAGTTATAGAATATATTCTCTTTGTCCATAAAAGTAAGTGCATATGTGGGAGAAAATAATGCCAGCTGTATCCTGCATTTCTTCTACTCACAGAACAAAATGTTCTCCTCAGATGTAGAAATTAGTACATTGTCTCCTCCAAAAATTGAAATTCTACAGGTCGTTTTTGGTTGAAGTAAATTGGTATTTTCAATGGGAACTTGTATTACAAAAGTATTATACAAACACATGCAGATAGTACCATTACTGTTTGCACCAGGATTTTTTTCTTGTTACTCATTGGGAAGAATCATCACTCAAATTTTATTTTATTATAGAGCCAGCACAACAGATGTTTTGGTTAATAAAACACTTGATTTGTAGTAATGATAGGAAAAATGTAGTATTATTTATCCAGTGCTCAAAATTCTAAGAGACCACACAAAGGAAGAAATGTAATTTGTCAAAAGGTATCAATTTAAAAAAATGAATGTAAAATTCAGTTTTGAAATACAGTCTCTGCAGGTGGTTAGCTTAGATTATTACACACCCTGAAAGCCTCATAAACCCACTGAGTATTGTACATTAGTGAACCTTCACTATCTGTCCACTTCTCAAACCAGTATCCTGGCATGCATAGATAGGACAAGTAACTGAGGAAATGTGCTTTCAGAATGTTTAGGGAGCTATTATGCACCTATTTGCATAGCCATATTATATATATTTCAAATACATATGTATTTCCCACTCTTCGATGTCTTAAAGGCTGCTATTGTGCTTTTCAGCAGACCCAGAGAACACAATGTGACCCTCTTCATATTAGTAATATCAAACTGAGTATAACCTACTCCCCAATATGCTCATCACATAAGCTATCCAAAATCCCTCTTGATAGTTTAAGTGCCAATCATATAAACAGTGTTACTTACTTTCCATAACCAGCACGATTTGATTTAGCAGACTTTCTGGTGTTTGCTCAGCAATCTCTAAAACAACAACCTGAACTCGAGATGACTTCTTGATTGCTGATTCCAGTGTTTTCCAATCATTCCTGAAAAGGTCAATCTTCTTTTTAATTGTTTTCATTTCTTTTGTATCTGGAAAACCATGCTCTGCAAACTCGGGTTGCATGATTTCTGAAAATCAAATCATGTATAATAGGCAATGCTCCTCTAAAATTTTTTACGTTTAAAAGCTATCATTATGCTTTAGGACTATTTTTATATTGCTCAAGTATGGTGGCATATTTTTAATGCTTCTTCCTCCTCATAATTATGAATTATTATATTAGTAGTTTACAAAGACAGTTTGTAAATTCCCAGTTTAATTATTTTGATACTGTATATATTGAGGCTTCTCCAGGAAAATAAATGAGGTCAAATTGCTGAACTATATTTGCATATGGTTATTTAAATCAGCACTCAAAATAAATATTACCCCTTCTGCAAAGAAATATAATATAGAATACATTAATCTAAAAACTATGATTTAATGATGAACAGCTTTTGACAGAATAGCCATATGGTCATGCCTCATGCCAGTACAGGAAAACTTTGAATGAATAAATAAATGAAAATAAAGTAAAAAAGTCTTATCATGACTTCCCTCTGTAAATACTGGAACCGGGAAACTCTCACAGGAAATCCTGGCTTTAATAAAGCCATGTCTGCATATAACCACTTGTTTAGTAATTAAGAGAGAGAGAATACTTTAATCTCCTAAGAAATGTGCAGAAATTTGTAGTGTCTGTTGTTTAAGATCAGTCCAAGCCTGTTTGCTAACACTGTCTCACAGAAAGGAGGCAGAAGTTAGAGACTGAAAGGATGCATTAATATAAATAAGAAAGTCACAGGTACTACATATTGTAAACATGACAAAACCATACCAAATCTGTTGTCATACTCTGTGAGCAAATAAACAAAGGGTTACTTTCTTGCACCACAACATCTTGCTGAAGAAGCCAGATGGAATTAAGAACTTGATATTGAAAGCTGATATTGAATTAAAAACTTGATATTGACACATTAAAAAAGGTTCCAATTAGGAGCTAGATAGGGCTGCAATTACTATCCATTCATACATTGTTAGACCCTGAAAGTCCTAAGACAAAGTTCTATCTCAGCTAGAAGATAATACCCAAGTGCCTATATACCACCATAAAGACCTTGTCACTGGCAGCAGCAATGTGGTGTTGTTGCTGTTGTTCCCATTCCCTGCACTCATGTAATTTTCAACTCTGATTTTCTTTTCTTTCTTACAATTTTTCTTTTGTGTTCTGTTAATAAGTGACGTTAGCTAACAGACAGAAAAGCAGTTGAGAGCAGTGACTTAAATGGTCTGATATTACTATAAGTTTGCTGGGACTTAGAGCACATGTTGTGGTTTTTTCTGGCCAGAAATGAAGATGCAAGAAAAAAAATTTATCAGTGAATGGAATGATTTTCTACTTCACTAAAATTTTCCCCTTGTCTTGTTGTTCCTGTCTTGTATTTAGTTTGAAAGAGCAAGAAGAGATTTTGACACAAGTAACAACATGCTCTGCCTATTCCAATGAACTTCTACTGAATTTTTACATAAAAAGGACCATTACTACTGTTATTCCTTATGTAACTTCCTACATGTACAAAAGAGAGGTATTACTAAAAATGAAAGTCTTATGTAATGCCTTGTATGTAAAAAGCTTTGACTACTTTCTCAAAAATACAAAACCTCGAAACATGAAAACCCCAATGCTTTTTGGCCAGTGCTCACTATGTCAAATTGCAGCACTGTAACATTCATTTTGAGTTTGTCGCAATCTGAAAAATCCAAACAATTTTTCTGAAAGGTTAGATTGCCCTGTTACAGTTTTCTTCATTAAGAAAACATATTTCCTCCCAGAACCAAGCATTCCTCAATCTCCTCATATGGACTGTCAAAGGAATTTGCAAATTACACATTTAAGTTTCCAAAATAGAGCCAAAAGGCAAAAAGTGTATAATGTAGCTGAATTTCAGTGATTAGGTACGAGGAAGATTTGGCAGGAAACAGATCGAAACATAACAGTCAGAGTAGAGATGCTGCCTAATTTTTGTCTAATATTCTACCAACTAAAGCATCACCTTGAAGTGTCAATATCAGCTGGGATATGTGAGTGCCTGCAGAACAAAGAACACATCTAACAAGCCTTCCTTTGAAATTCCTTCATGGCCCACTAAGGTTGGTCCCTTGCTAGTTTGCTGCTTGTGCTTATTTCTACAACCCTTTAGTCCATACATGAAGTCAGGCACTTTAAAGGTAGTATGGGAGTTAGGGGTACTGCAATGTCTACATCTTCTTAAGGGTCTGTGTCACAATGTGTAGACATCTAGAAATACACTAAATTTCTAAATATTTAGGTGCTTTTAATAATTTTATTCTTCTACTTTTGAGGCTGAAACTTTTATTCTCTCAATACCACTATTTCTCTCAACTATTTACATGATTAACTGACATTTGGAGCAAGTTGGGCTCTCTACAGCAATTCAGGTGCTGGCTCAGGGACTTGAGGGCACCCCTGGGCCTGGCTGTCCCCAGCCAGCCCCTGGGGCTCCCCCCACCTGCTCACAGCCCAGGACCCCATGTCAACCCTCAGGGCTGTCAGCCCCTGCTCCAGCAATACTGTTGCAGAGCCAAGGTGAACTGCAAAACTATCAACAAATAAGCATTTTGACAAGTATTTTTGTGATCTTTGATAACAACCAATACTTAATACACTTCCCCCTGGTTTTTTTACAGTTTTGAACAATGCAACTATTAGACTGACACCTCAGTGGCTAACCTTCCTCTTATCTGATTACTAGTCTAAACCTAAATCAAAGTGCAAAAGGGCATATCATTAAGCAGAAACACCTTGCAGATTTCAGATAGTTTTATCTTGAATTAGAAATATGTTTTCTCTTGAAAATGTTTACAAACATTTGCATTTTAGTAAACTAGACATTCATTCTATATATGTCATTACATTACTTATTCCCTGCAATTACACTTTTGCCTCTTGCCATGCTTCTAAATAAGAACATAAAAATACCTTTTTATGTACATTAAAAGATGTTGTGCAAATGGTACCCTTAATTATGGTGCGTTCTGCAGTGATACATTCCAAATGAGACAGAGATTCAGCCAGGTAAAACCTGCTTAAATTTGGGCAGCTCTAATGCAATATGTAATGATGACTCGCATAGGAACACAGATTTTAAGAACAGAAGGAAAGGATACATTACTAACTAGGTTACTCTAACTGCTGCTTGCACGTGTTATCCCCGGCACAGTCCCACTGCAGAAATCACATGTGCTGCCTTGTGAACCACAGCCCTACTCACAGCAGGAACACATGGAAGAGGGGATGAGGGCTGGCTGGATCTGGCTTTCAAAAGATCATCTTATAGTCCAGCCCTTTAAAAACCTCTCAGTTCTGAGCAGGTCATGACACTTTGGAAATATACAGGCAGAACAAGAGATTCAAATGAATATTTGGAATCATCTGAGACAGAATATTGAACATGTCAATGAATCCACTTAATAGAGTCATTCCCATCCCCTTTATCTCAGATGCACTTACAATTCATGTTACCTCTCCTGATAAGCTGTATTTAGCAAATGGTGGACCAGCATGTGTTCCAGCTCTAGGGACACAATTCCAACAGAATACCTCCATCCAGAAGGTTTTGTTGCTTAAGGAAACATATCCAGCAGCAATTATTGCATACTTACAGAACTTTTAAATAGATTACCCAGGTCTAAGTGTATTGAAGAAACTTTCCCCTGGAAAGAGGGGAGAAGTAACAAAAGAAAAAAGGTGTACACTCCTAGTGAAAAGAGACGGCCCAAAAATCAGACAACCAAAACCTCATTTGGTTTTGGTTCGGTTATTTGAATTTTACTGTGACAAAAATGTTGCCTACCTGGCATTTAGTTTGTTTCAGACTTACTCTCAAGGACCAAGTAAGGCAGCTGAACTTTTACCGTTAGATGCAAATTATAATAACTCTGCTTCGAGAGATTATTTATGGTGAGAAGACATTTTTTAAAAAATTAAAAACATAGTCAAGAAAAATACATGAAAAGACAGCAATGTTTTAAAAATAAATTATATAAAAATGAAAACAACTTTCTTTCTGAGGAGGTGGCCTTCTACCTAATAGTGCTGTTCTTAATTTAATTTACTTGTCACAGCAGTGATAGGAAACAATCTTCCCCAGCCTTAAATCTTGGGCTTTCGTAGGGATTGCCTATATGCCAATCTCTCATATTCTTTTGCTCTGCATCTTCTTTGCTTTTACTGAGCATAGTTACCATAGAGACAAACAATCCTCAAAGGCTTCCTACCCCCACATTCTCTAAATGAATTGTTGGGGAAGGAGAGCCTTTAATATCTTAGTATCTCTGACTTTTTCTTCCCTCAGTCCACATTCAGCAATAAAAAAGATTTAAAAGTCCTTCTTTCCTCCCCATTGAAACACTGCCAAAGCTGACACAGACACATCAGAAGCCAGCATGTCTTCTTCATTAGAGCTTAACTATCAAAATAAACAGAAAGGCAAAATATACGATAACAATGACACTTCCTTGGATTTCAATTTCTTGGAGCTGATCTGTATTTCATTATGAATGTATTTTCAGTTGTCTTTTTGAAACAGACTGTAGTTTGTTTATATAGAATGTTCATTTCTTACTTATAAATATATACTGCCAGATAATCTTCAGCATGTTACAGGGAAATGTACTCAGTAGACAAACTTATATTGTATGTACCGATTTTTTTATTTGGAAAAACAACTTTGAGTTACAGATTAAGTTGATCCTTTCTAATGCATAAAAATGTGTATATTTAACAACTTCCTATCAAATTAAAATGGTTTATATTTGATTTATTTCTGGTTTGTTCTTTAAAATAGTCTAAAACTTCTAGCAGATAAAAGCTAAACTGTATATTTTAAAAACAAAAGCAGACCATGTCCATTAAAGATGAATTGCCTTCAAAGTGTTTTTTGAGAGAAAGCTGTTAAAAGATTTCATGTATCTTTTCATTAGCTCATGGCTCTATTTCATTTACAAGACTGCTACTGGATAGGGTCAATGAGGACATATGGACAGACATTAATGAAAGTAAATTAAGAGGATGTCCTTTTTCTTATTATGTTCAGAAAGTGACAAGAGCTTTCAGAAAGACTGAAAGCTCTAATCATAGGCTTTTGTTCTTTTTTCTTCTGCAAAACATCGCACAGTTGTACTCCACCAATATTCCTTAGTCTTTATTTCTCTGAATGAGAGACTAAAAGAATTTAAGAACTGAAGGTATTTTGGATTTAATTGAGGAACCTGTTCTTAAACTTTCTGTTTCAAATTTTGAAATTTCTCTGCCTAAAGTGCTCGGATTACAGGTATTAAAATGCAATTATCACATCTGACATATGAAGGAAAGCAGAAAGTGGCTTTGAAGATCATGCAGCTGTGCTCAAAGACCGAACAGACGGTGAAGGTAATATCACTAGAGCTTGCTTTGAAGTTTGCAGTACAAGTAATTTGCAATCTCTCATCTGAAGTTCAATAAACTGTCCTTGTCCAAACTCTCTCACTGGAAAGCCTCCAGTTAAAGGTAGGGGAAAGTACAAATCAGGATGCAAATCAGTCAAGAAAAACAAAGGAAATATATGTAGAGGCTGTAGGACTGACCACACATCATCTGCCTTGTAAATGTTATAATTACAATAGATTCCAAAAAGTATTTATCTTCAAAGACTAAATAGGAAATGTACTAACATGAACAGGTTTAATTATTTTTTGCTGTTGTTGTTTCAAATATCTTACTGAATTTAACATGATGATAAAAATAAAAAAGCAAGAACATAGAATAAAAGATATCAAAAATAAAATAAGAGATGGGTGTTGATTCAACCCTCCACCATCTCTAATGAGAAAGGAGATCAATATTAAAGAGTTGGGATTCAATATTAAAGAGTTTATAACTAATACTGATCTTAACAGCTGTGAAGCACAAGCATGAGAGGTGACAGCTGGAACTATCAGCCCAGCTACCGATTTATTTGTGCCAAGAACTTCTACCCAAATAGCAAGAGCAGCAGAAGAGACATCAGTGAAGATGGGGTTGTACAAACACACCAGCTTGAGCTACTCAGGCATAAGCATGTGTGCTCCAGTTGAGTTTGCTGTAGAAAGGAAGTAATCTCTGGCAGAAATGTGGCAGGAAAAGAATATGCCAAGTATTACTTCAGGAAGATTGGAGTGAACCCACAGATCTGCTTGAAGCTGATAACTCTTCTACAACACCTGAAAGATATTCTCATGAATTGATATAGCTGTCTCCTAGTATAAATAAAGTCATACTCATGCAAAGCTTCTGCAAAAATGCTTAAATAAAGTAAGAAACTCCTGGAAAAAACCCCTCCAAGTAATTGTGTCAAAGGACATGAAAAAAATATGTGAGGCTATAATTTTCAGCTAGACATTACAAGCAAGAGTTACCACATAAATTGATTTCTACATCCTTAGCAGACATTTCAGCATTGAACTGAACTTCTTAACTCACTTAAATACATTTGTTAGATTTACATGAAGTCTCCTTCTCCAGTTACTTTTACTCTCATTATGACACGTGTAAGTACCTTGTTCATTACTGGAACCATTTTTGCCTTTTAAACACAGACAATATTATAAACTTGAATATGTTCAGTGCTGAAGCAATCCCAGATTCCACTGAGGTTACAAAAATTGTGATTATTAAAATGTGCATCTGTTTATATAGAATAGAATAGAACAGAACTGTTTCAGTTGGAAGGGACCTACAACGATCATCTACTGCTCATCAACTGTCTGAGCAATTCAGGCCTGATCAAAAGTTAGAGCATTTTATTAATGGCATTTCCTAAATGCTTCTTAAATGCTGACAGGTTTGGGGCACCAATCACCTCTCCATGAATCCTGTTCTGGTGTTTGACCACCTTCTCAGTAAAGAAACACTTCCCAATGTCCAATCTAAGCCTCTCCTGGTGCAACTTTGAGCCATTCCTATAGGATACCATATATGAGAGACCGAAACAGTATGATTTGGGCTCTGGAGTATTTTTCTGAGCTATCATTTTTATATTACAACTGTTATATATTATAAAAACCCAACAGTTCACATGTGAACTGTGAACATTCATTTACATTGTTGTAAAGACATGTCACATGGGAGAAAAGCTGAAGTCAATGTGCTGATGGCACTACATGTGAAATAAAATGATGTCAGGCTCTAAGAGCAGCATGACTGAAGTGTTTTGGTGAGTCAGTATTTGATTATTGAAATAAAATGTAGGTGTAGGAAAACATGATTTTCTTTGAACAAGGACTTAACACATCTTAAGAGAACAAGTGTATACATGACATTATTACTGCTATCATTAATAAATGTTTTGATGTACTCAGATCAAAATTAGTTAGATATTCAAAACTAAGATGAACTTTGTTGTTTGAGACGCAGATGACAAAGTATCTTTGTAGAAGCCTTTATATTTAATATTATAGGATTTGTTCACTTTGGAGAAGAGCTGTGTATTTTATTAGAAACTATAAAAAGTTATAATGTGGATTTTTTAAAAAGCATACATGTAATTTAAAGAACCCTAGAAAGCTAGAGTATTTTTTTCACAGAGTAGGTGAAATGTTACCTCATTAAAAATTAAAAGCATGTTATCTTATTCAGTCTGTCTTTACAACTTAGGCCTTGTTATATAAATGTAAAATAAATGCCAGACTAGGTCATGAATGAAAATGTATGTGACATATACTGGCAGTACAGAATTTAAGCTTGGCCACAGTAATCTTGTACAGAAACCAGTATGTTATGTTTGAAAGAAAGACAGTAATAGCAGGCTAGGCCCTTGATGAGGGAAAAAGCCCACAAAACCGGGAATTAATGCACTTCAATTTTTAATTTCATCTCCAGGCCTTGGGTGATAATTTAGGCTATGAATGGGAAATCTTGAGACTGAATAGTAGAGAAAGAAAATACTCCAAAGTCCCCAACCTAGTTCCTAGCATAGAGACAGATATTTGTGCATGGTAATTCCTCTTGACAGCAGATCCAAATAAGACAGAAACATTCTTTTAAGAAACTAGGCAGTGGTTAAAGAAGGTAAAAGGGAAGTTAAAACCCTGCAGCTTTTTGGACTACTGAGGTTCAAACCACTGAAACCAACTGGGAATAATTCTAAACCTCAATCCAACTCACAGAATGTGAGGTGCAAAAATCCAGCCTATTTGTGACAGCTGGCCTGCTGCCAAAATCTCACTCCTCACGGATTATTCACTTCTGCCCAGGACAATTACATTTTCTCTGCTGGAAACTAAGTATAACACAGTTCTGATGTAACAGTAGGATCTTTACAGGAAACAAGAAAATATGCAGTTCTGTCAATAGAGAAAGCAACAAAGTAAGAACATCTTTACCCAAAATGTTTTATTAATATTGTTATCAGAAGGGAGACCTCATGTAATACACAGAATTCCATTTTTTTTTTTATGGTGTTAGTTTCTGTTGTTAAAGACCAATCTCCATAAGCACAAAAGAGAGGAGCAACAATGACAGATGGGTGAATCTCCCAAAACTTAATCAGACCAAATATAACCTTGACTTGACACCCCTCAGGGCCATTAGAAGATGATGATGAAAGCAGTCTGGGTGTTAAATCTATTGATATGGGTCACCCTGAGAAGCTCTCCCTGGCTGAGGTGTATTACTGCCTAGAGGGCGTGAGATTCATTAGGGGACGCCTAGGGAAAAGCAGTTTGGGATTGTGGGAGATTTATAAGATGAGGAAGCTTTTCTGAGAAGGACCAAAGGCAAGGAGAATGAAGGATCAAAGTGGATTGGAGGGGAACTAGCATGGATAACAGAGTACGAAGAGGATGAAAGGGGAAATGGGAATATATGCTCAGACTCATTGCATGGTCCTGGGGACATGGAGCTGCAGCAGCCTCACCTCTACTGGGCTTGTGGATTCAGCAATTCATGTGTGTTGCTATCAGATTGAGCAACCCCTAATGCATGTTAAGAGAGCCATTCCTGAACTGATTTCCATCCTTTTAATTACTTCAGGCTGAGCTTACTGGAGGAAGACCAGAAAATCAGACAGTTTTGTGATTTTCTCATTAACTGTTGACTAAGTTCCAGCAATGTTTTGTAACTTTTAAAGAGGTACAGATTTTTTGATTAGTAGTTTCAAGATAGTTAACAAACCACTCAGAAAAGTTACTAGAGGAGACAGAGTCCCATCCTTTGGATTTATTGAAAACTGCAACAGTGCTGGCTGATTTAATGAAAACTATCGCTATTCTGTCACATACATGAGGAACGACACACAGAAATGAGTGCCTGAATCAGTGAAGATAGTAACAAAAAGTCATTTTTCTAGATGGTGAATGTAAAAAGGAAATCAAAACTGGAAAATCTGCATAAATACCAAATCACTAAATGATTGAAATCCATAATTAGATAAAATAGAAGTCAAATGATACACACTTTCACCATTCTCCTCAGCAGAAGCTGGAGACTGATCTTCCTCTGATGTCAGTGTTTCTTCCATTTCTCCTCTGTAAATAAAAGTTCATTTATCTTAAGACCTTTATAGATATTACCAAAGAAAGTTGCAGATTTATTAAATGTAATGATGTGGAAATATAATTTGGGTTGTAAAAAATAAAAATAATATATGTTTTATTATCTAAAATGTTATTTTCTTATTGCATTAGAAGGTTGGACTAACAAAAAGCTAATGAAAAAGCATTTAGAAAGAGATTTTTCTGCCACCATATGTACTGATATAAATGTAATATTCCTCAAAGATAACAGATACTGGACTATTTCCTATATATCACAACTAGTCTTAGAGTACTGCTTTAGTTAATTTGTGTGATAAATCCACTGATACCTTTAACACAAAGTGAGGCTAGAATTTTCTTGTGCTCATTTTACACGTTCAGATAATTGGAGTATTTTACCTTGCATCATCTTCTTTCTTTTCTAATGCTTCATCTGTTGGTCTT
>NW_008239110.1:7612974-7624533 GCF_000691975.1 Corvus brachyrhynchos
TTCCTGCTTGCTAGGTATGCTCTGCGTAGTATACAGGCTCCTGCAGTACAATTACATGACAGTAATGACTTTAATGCATCTGTATAAAACTAAAGTTATTGGGTTAGGAATACCATTTAATAAATTATTGACAACTTTTTTGAAGTCAACAAAAAGCATATATAACACCACTGAAATGTTATTATACTGTTGATTTCTACAGGTTTAGAGCTTTTTTTTTTCAATTTAAAGAATATAATAAACTGAATCTGGGATATTGGATGGTTATGAAGGCTATAAAGGGAGACAGAACTGAAGGGATTTATCTTATACTTTCATATGTCATGTGTTACTCTGACATTTATTTTATTTGCAAGTGTACAAAGAAAGCTATGAAGAAACAAATTAAAAACATTCAAATAAAAATATAAATAATGTGCATACCTCTACTACTACAGCTGGTTGACAGAAATGAAGAATGTGCTGTTCCTAATAGGAACTCTACTGACTTATTTACTTTGACAAATAGATTTATATATGGCTGTGTGGCTTAAACCCATTTTCATCAGTGGACTTATGAGAGTTTAGACTAGGTCAGGGAACAGCTTACAAAATAGTGACTCAAATGCTGTGAAAATGTAAACTCCATGACTACATATACATTATATACATGACGGAAATGAGTGGGAATGAAGTAAAGAGTCAACACAATTGTGCAAATAAAAAGAATAAAGTGAAACAAAATAGCTAAATTCAAGGAAATGTATCCATAAGCAAAAAAGCTACATTTTTTTTAGCCAAATTTTTATACTACCAAGAGTATAAAATAAATTCTTCAGATTAGAGCAAGCAATTGAGAGCTAGGTTTTGAGAACTAGTGGAAATGGCAGAGTGGTGTATATTGCAGGAAGGAAGCACATAATTAGAAGGCTCTAGAGAGGCCTTAATTTGAAAGCCTCTGCTACAAATTCCTAAATTCTCCCCTTCACAAAATAAAAAAAAAAAAAAAAGGAGCAGTTACTGATCAGTTTTCAACATGGTTGTCATGAAGAATTATCTGTTTCCAAAATGTCTGATCTAGATTAAAACCTTTCAGGGATGATAAGACAACCTTTTCTTCTATCCAATTAATTCACTAATTTGTTAAATTCTGAGAAGTGAAGAGAAATTTAATATAAATCTGAAAGCACCTCTCCCACTTCAGTACTCTCCCTGCAGTACAGGCTAGAGGTAGACTCCTGATGTTTGTTATTTAGTACACAGTATTGACATTTCATTACCATATGCCATATGAAGAGGATGCTTTTTGTGGTTGTATGAAAGGACACTGCACTGTGTCCCAGAAACTAGACTCATGAACATTTCAATAAGCTTGGAATGTCTGGGAAACAAAGATGAGGCATGGAAATGCAATTTGCCCCTAGGTTTTTTCCGAAAGCGTCTGAGATGAAGCTTTGAACGACAGGTTCTGCAAATATGATTTTCTGACAAACACTGGATCTAGAACTTTCTCATAGAAATGTTCAGCCAGTATTTAGTCTGTGTATGAGCTCTGGCCACAGTGAAACTCTTTTAATTACAAAATTTCACAAAGCTATGTGACTAAGTAGTTTAGGTACTATATCTGAGTTGTGAGGATGATTTGCTGATAAGCTGACATACCTCTGAAAAGTTTGGGGTTTTTTTAATAAGAAATCTGTTCTGAGTAAACTGTGCAACCTTGATTTTCTAAGGCTGATTTTTATATTCAGGGACAAGGGTTTGAAAAGTTCTCTGGACTGATTCCAATGCTGGGCATCTACTGAGCTTTCTTTCAGAACAGACTCATCCTGCCTTTCTTGAATGGAAGTTTCTGCCACTGAAAGACCTTTTGATAATGGACTGGGTTGAACACGTAATGATCAAAAATTGCCAAAGGTCAATTAAACTTGTGGTGTGGAATGAATCAAACAGATATAATTCATGAAGATATGATTTGACAGACAAACTTAACAATATATGCATCTGTTCAGTTATTCATGCCTGGTGCCAACTTTCCTTCCGGCTTGAAAGAATAAAGTAAAAATCCCTTACTATGAATTCATGGATACTATGCTATTGTATCAATCTGGGTAGGAAGTTACTATTTTTTTTGATCCCAGAATGCAGAACAGGATACACCTGCATACAAGTATTTCTCCCCCTGCCTTTTCTCTCAAGCTGAGAAATTTCATACCTCTAACCTGATTTTGCAAATGGAAAAACCAAGGCAGAGAAATTTGACCGACAGCCACATTGCAAGGTGGTGGCCAGCCAGCCAAAGAATGCAAAAATCTGAAGCTAGAGTCCACTGGTATAGGAGAAAATTGAAAACTGATTCAAAATAGAGGAGGAATTTCCTTTACTGTTATAGCAAAGGATTCCTGTTTTCAGTTCTGTGTAATTCCCTTACTCCAAATTGTAAGAAATTGTGGTACTCTTGTTGATTGACTGGATTATTCCTTCTCTAGACCCTTGAAGCTTTATAAATGGGACATAACTACTAGTTCTTCTCATAAGTATTGTTTTATATACAGATATCAACACAGAAAAAAAGAAGAAAATATTAAGTTGCATTAGTGTGCATTTACTAACCATCTTTTTGTGTATCCTTCAGACAGACAACAGTGTCAGGTAGAAGTCCTTTCTCTGATAAAGCTGACCAGTGATCTGCTGACAGAGGGTAGTTTTCCACCACCCACCCTCCTTTTTCTGAAGCACCAGGAAACCTGTCTTTGTTCGTCTTCATAAGCTATTATAAAATGTCACATTCAGGAATATAAAAAGACTGAAGTCTATCAGCTGTACAAAAAAGACTGCACAATACAAAATTACTTTCTAGATGTTATGATTGTTCCTTATTGTCATTTCAGGTCAATAAAAAGTATGGTATTTATAACTTTATATGTGTGAATGAAATTAAAAACATTTTAAACAAAAAGAGACTAATATGATAGTGATTTTTAAGCTTGCCAATAAAGAATTTACACTCCAGTTTCAATAGCTACATCCCACTGAACAAATTTAAAACAATTCAAGATTCTTGGATAAACCTTCAAACAATTATTTTCAAACTCTTACATCTGGTGTTCACCTCTTTAATAGTGACTAAGAATATAAGACTAGAGTAAGCATACAATGATCCTTCAGATAATTCTCCCAGCCTTTAACAATTTGTAGCTCAGGTAATTTGCAAGACAGAAATAATTTCTGTATATGTGTGTGAATATATATATACACACAAACACACACACACATATATATATTTATTATATATAGAGGACTATAAAGTAGTCCTCAATAGATTTGCCTTTCATGATCTTCCTCGGTTTCGCCTCAATCCTATGTAAGCGTTCAGGCTATGTTACTTAAAACTAAACTGATCTCTCAAATGGAAAAATTAAGAACATATATGGATAATGTATAAACTGTTACAAGTTGCTCTTAGGAAAAAAGTACTTTCCTTCCTAGTACTTGCAGTCTCACCTCTGCAATAGCTCCCTCCAGTACTTCAGCATGTATTTGAGATGACATTGTAACTTCAGAGACTAATGCACTTTTCATGGCTTCTTCTACCATAGCTTGAACTTCTGGGTGGTCAGCAGTTATCTCTGGTATTCCTAACAATATAGAGTTTTTAAAAGCACTTCACAAAGAAATTAGAAATTGGGAAACAAATAAAGCATTAAAGCATAACTCCAGCACAGCAGTCATTTTAAGCAATACTACACAATTGCACTGAGAAAGAAAAAAACACCAGTTCTGAATGCAGATCTAGAGAGTGTTTCATAACCGTAAATTCTAAGATCTTGGTTTGCTCTCTCAGTATAAAAAACTCAACCTTTTTAACTGTATAGTATTTTCTACCTCTAAGTTAAATATTGTTTCAGTATGAACAGAATGACATTTATGTACTAGAACAATCAGGCACTTGCAACATGCAAGAATTTCCTTTGATTTGATTTGATTTGATTTCTTTTTGATTCCTAAATCAAAAGGTTGACCAGACTAATTTTTAAATCAATACAAATCTTAGATCAAGGCAGTGTATTTTTAACAATCAAGATGCCTGCATTCCCTATGAGGCTCAAAACATTCATAATGGATCCACATTTTGTTATTAACTGCTGGCAAAACAACTGTAATTATTTAAAAGTTTTTTAAGAAACACTCACAGTTAACATGCTAATTTGATAAAATTTGGTGAAGAACTGTTTTAGCCAACTGCAGTATCTATATGAGTATAATTTAGAAAAAATGCCACATTTACTTTTTGTAATTATGTGAAGATTTTTCAATGATTGTATTGATACTTTTAGCATGCACAAATGTACACATTTATCAGGTTACTTTTGCCAAGTTACAAGGTCCCTGGAAAAGGGGCAGCATCTTAATAATTTCCATTCTGCAAAAAACCTCAATGCAGCCCAAACCCAAACATCTCCTTATCCATTAAAAAATTCTGAAACAATCTTATGCTATAAAAAGATATGTAAGGGAAAATACATCCTCTGTTTGCAGTTCAGTTTTGCAATAAAATTGCTTGAGCTCTCCAAAGTTTTTAATTAGGATTAATTTCTCATTAATCCTAATAGGATTTCATACCCCTGTCCTCAAAAGTATTTACATAGCCAGGAATCTGGAAGGTAGCACTGTTTAACTGTTTCAATTTTGGTCTCATAGCTCACTATTATTCTCATAGCTCACTATTATTCTTACTGCAATGCCAATGATTTTTCATCACTGTCAGCACCTGTTTTGCAGCACTAGAAAAATACACCGACCTCTTGTTAGATGTATCTACCCATGAGAAAGTCAAACATGATTCCTTTCTTAGGTGAATAAGGCAAAATGGTCTGATTGTCCATTGGAACCATAACTAGAGCTAACTATAAAAAGGCAAATCTAATTCAATGGAGTGTTTTCATTTCAAAAGAAATTATTTTGAAAAGCCTCCATTAAAATTCCTTGGTAAAAAATCAGACTTGGTTTAAAAGATACTAAAACAACATATTATTTTCACCTTTTCAAAATATTTATTGAATTCTTCAAGCTGCAGAAACCTAGGCAGCTTAAGAAGTCAAAATGTGACCAGAGCTGGAGCGACTTACAAATGTGCCATCTGTGACAGCATACTTGGAAGGCTGCTCCAAAGTGAAAAATTTCTTGATTGTGGATTCATATCAGTCCAGCTGACAAGCTGCTTTCTTGAGGAGTATTTCATTTTTGCAGAGATTTAACTTGTCAGAAAGTCATTAAAATGGAATGTTTTTAACCAGTATCAGTCAGAACCAATTTCTTCTTTCAGCTCAGAGTTCAGAAAACTCTTTTTTACATGGCCCTCAAATTCAAAGGATTTATATATATATATATATATGTAAAAAATACTGAATTTTACTAAGCTATTCCTTTCACTGCCATGTTATTTTAGTTCATATTTAATGCACAGCAATCATAACAACTTCTGCAACTTTTTCTAAGTCAAAGTGACAGCAACTGCTTCAGTTAAATAACATAATGCAAATAAGACAGCTTCAAAGACCATGGAACAGTTTATTCACCTGATTCTTCTGATTGTTCTTCTGATTCCAATCTATTTTTCACTGCTGCTATAGCCTTTTCTACTGCATCCTTTCGCAATTCCTCAATGTTTTTTTCTCTTGATTCTTTATATTGTTTCATGAGTTTGTCCATATCAAGAACCTAGTGAAATTATTTGAAAAAATGCAAATATCACAGATGACAAATATAGCATCTGATCCAATTTCTATAAAATGAAATTATTTTGGAAAAGCTCTGCAAATTTCAGAAAAAAATACATCTAATTCAAGTGCAGGGCTGGGTTTTTTTTGAAAAAGAAATTATTTTAAATTTGCATTTCTATTTAATTATCTTAGATACAAAAGTTATTCATAATATTCTAATGCTAAGACAAATAACTGCAATGTAAGCGGGTATATAAAAGTATTTTTGATCTGTAGCTACTTTTATAAAAATGAATTTCACTAAAATCCTATGTTTCCTCTGTAATCCCTATATTTGTAATGTGAATAACACGACAAGAATGTGCTTAACTGATGCCCAAGCCCCAGCTGATACTTTGCTACCTAAGATATTTATGAACCTACCTTTCCTTTATAATTGTGTGCAATTACATTACAAATAGTCGTTCTTCCAGAGAATGGAGGACCAAATACAAATACTTTACAAGGAGAAACTGGCATTGGAGGTAAGAGGTAAGGCCGTGGATTCAACATAAATTTTTTCAATGCCTCTTGGGATGACAGTACATACATTTTACCTAGAAAACTTAAAACAGAAGAGAAGCTAACAGATATAGACAGTTATCTCATAAAACAGATATGAAAATTAAGAGTGTCAAATTCCACTAACCTGACAGCAAACTCTGCATTTCCCATTACAATGTCCCCTTCCTTTAGAGCCACGGGACACACTTGTCCCCACCGGCTCCTACGCCATCGGTATCTGGGTGCTATCAGCTTGTAAGATGACAGAGCTCGGAAAAGTTCATCCTGTTTATTAAAATAGCAATAACAGCAAATGTAATTTTTGTCTGAAGTTACATATGCCTTTTTATTAGACTTTTTTGAAACCTTTTGATGGAAAATAAGCAAACTTAAAAAGAAAACCACACAATGCTTTTTAGAACTATTTTTTTTTAATTATATATTTCAGAATTGTAGGACAATTTTAAAGAGAAATTACTTCATTTTTCAGATTTATTTAAAAGAAATAGTATTTTAAATAGCTCCTGTAGGCTTTACTTACCATTTTTAGAAGTTTAAAATTATAAAGAGCCACTTATTGAAGACAACAGAAAATGGCTAAGATTTATTCTAAAGGGTACGAAAAAAGGACCATGATCTGTGTCAGGGAATAGCAATGTTAAAATATCTATTTTAGGCATGCAGAAATATCATATGATAGGAATAGTTTAATAGCCTTTTTACAGTGAGTGAATCCTAAAGTCATGGTGACTCTAAATTCGGAATAGTACAGACAAGTGCTGGCTGTGAAGAACTGCAGAAGAACTTTCAGAACCTACAAAGCCAGGCATTAAAATAGCAGTTCTACACAGAAAATTATGGATTTTCACTGACTGTCACTACTCAAAATAGATCCCTCTGTGAAAACATGTTGTCAATGCCCAAGAGCAGTCAGAAAACCAACTTGAATGTTAGGAATGTTGAGCAAGGAGAGAATAGATAAAGGTTTATGTTTTAATTGTTTAAATATTGCCCTCATCTTTACTGCAATGTGCCTCCTGCTGCTCTAATCTCAGAAAGTACACAGTAAAACTGGATAAGTTTCAGAAAAAAGGTAATATAACTGATCAATTCCACAAAAAGATTGTCATGTAAGAAGGAATAAAATTATACAGACTGGAATTCTTCTATATAGCTACATAAGAGCAGGACAGAAGTCTGAAATAATGAGTTATTAGAGGGTAGATGTAGAGAACCAAACGATTCAGTGACTTCTGCGTATAAACTGGAGGACACTGCAAGTTCAACACAAAGGGAAGCAATTCTGTACCTAAAGTTCAGTTAAGATGCAGAACTCTTTGCCCTGAATACTGTGGTTACTAAAACCTTACACACAAACTAAAGCAGACACACTAACTAACTAACTAATAAATACTGATGACCTCTGACACAGAAAGTCTTTCACTTGTGAATTTGTTAAGAACTGAGAATACAGAAAAGTGAAGGGAGGGGTATTTCTCTGAAAATGTGGGGTCTCCTCATTACAGTTCTGTTCATATATTCAAAGTTTTATTTAAGAAATAGGAAAGATGATTGCAACTAAATATAGGCAACAACATTCATGCAAAGACTTCTGGTTTTCAGTTTTATTTGGAAGGGACACAAATTATAGTTGCTATGATTCAACAAAATTCAGCACTCATTTGTCATGTTTCTAATTAATTACAGGAAAATAGAATGAATGTGAGCTCAGTTATGGAGAATGCTGCTAGATTTGGATTAGCATCTTGTTTCTTATTCAGGAAAAGAGTAGACTGAGCTAAGAGTCAGTTGCTGAGATTGTTATCCTTTGGCTAAAGTTTCTTTATTTCCTTGGAAGGAATTAAGTTTTCCTCTATTGCTAAAACAAACATTTTTTTCAAAGCTTTATTATAATCATTACCCTTTTTTTGGGAAATGACAAATTTTTTTTATTTTCATACTTTTTAAGTGGATTTCAGCCCCAGAATTACCTTAAATTCTCATTTCTGAAAGGTCAATGCTTAAAAAATGCCCTTATTGCATGGTAAAAAAACCTAGTTGTTGTGAAACAAAGATGCTCTAGTATAAGCTTACAGCAGAAAAGAAAAATAATTCTAGTTATTACAGTCAATCACACTTTAGAAAAGCACACTTACATTTTGCTTTCCCTCCAGTGTTTCTTCTTCCTGTTCACTTTTAAGTCTGGTTATAGGAGCTGCATTTTGAACGTCCATAGACTGAAGCCGGCCTACCACTGCCTGAAGAGAAAATAAGTCTTGATTCAGTACCGATCACTGCTTTTGTCATCTGAAGGGCCCCTGAAGTGTATTTAAAACTGTAACTTATTGTTTATATAATGGCTACATAAACACTAAGGCCCAGTTTCTACCTCAGGCCCATGCCAGTTATTGAGTTGGGTTTTAACAAGCTATTCGGTAGATACAGGAAGTGCAAAATGCCAAATCACAGCCTTTCTATCTCATTATGCTGTGAATCCCAAGCCTACTAAAGGACTAGACTGTGAAGGTTTCCCCCAAGGCAGTGCAAATACTCTGATGAGCTCCAATCTGAAAAAGAGGCAGATCTCTTTGGGAAATCAGATTACACACATTCAGAAGCAATACAACTTTGAGTAGTTTATTTTAAACTGTATTTAAGCCAAACGTCTACCAATGAGAATCAGATGATATTAAATTTATTTGAAGTATTTCCTGAATGTAATTTTGATTGAATGCAAGTATTCTTGAAATGAAAAAGCAAACTGTGTCATGTTTGGTCTAGTTTTATAATAGGTCTTTGCCTAACTTGTAGGTAAAATAGTTGGAATCATAACATAACTTGATTGCATTTACTATAAATTTTGTGTTGTAATGTTCACAAACAGATCATAAATGAGGAAATCATATGTTCTAACACTGCAAAATTACTGGATTTTTTCCCATAGGACCACTCTTAGTAGTAAAGTTAAGTATAAAATGAAATAATTAACTTACAGAATTACAATACAATTTGTTTCAAACAGAGGAGAAAATGCAGGAGAAGCTCACTTCCTACCTTGTCAAAGACAATCTCCTACTTCATTCTCAACCCCATACTCTAGGTTCTGATTTGAAGGAACTTTTAGTTGTGAGGCAGAGGATAAGATTATTTATCTTCAAAATTTACCATTGTAAAATTTACCATTGTAGGTTTTTTAACAGAGAGAACAAGTTGCTCTGTCACAAGCTAAAAATCTAGACACAAGCACTCAGCAGAATTCTTACAAGAATCAGGAGTCTTCCATTACCTTGCAAAAAATAGCAAAATTAATAAAAATTATAATCCATTATATAATATATATCTAGTTTTAGATACAAGCATCAAATAAAACAGTATTGTAAATATATCATACCGAAAATGTTTTAATTTCTCATTATATTTTACATTAATACAGATCAGAAAAAGCACTGAAACCTGATGGAGATAATACAAAAGTTTGTAGCCTGCCTGAAAATATTCTCATGCAACATATATGTAAACCTGGGGACAGACCAGTGAATCCTACAACTAATAGAAGAAGGAAAGCAAGTATTTCAAAAGTCATGTTTTCTAATAGTAAATGAATGCCTTTTAAACACGACTTAAAATTTTGCCAACAGGAAAACAATCCACAGAATTGAGAAATTATTTTCTAGTGGAGGTTAACTTAGCTGGTGCATAGTTTATTTACCTCAAAGACATGATCTGGTTGCTGACTTCCATCCACTTCAATAAGATATCGACAATCCTGGTCAGTCAAGAATTCCTGTTTAAGAACAAAGACATAACTGTCAACTGAGTATGGTTAACCAGATAATGACACTGAAACTCATTCTGTTCCTACACATATCAAAGGCTGGACTCCTGGGGGCTTCAATCAAAATTCATTGCATTAATGGCTTATAAAATCTTCTGGAGAGGAACTTTGATTTGATGACAGATAAATATAGTGATAATTCCAAAGTTGGGGTTACAATGGGTTCAGAAGATAACTTAGATGTCTTAGTTCAAATGCAAGAGAGCTAAAAGATATCAAGATACAGCAACATTTTGTGTATGAATTCAACTTTTAATTGTCTAATTCCACCTTAATTCTTTGCTGGAAAATGATGACAATGTCAATTAATACATTTCTTGGAAATGCCAATCATTAAACCAATGTTTTAATTTTGGTCCTGAATCCCAATTCCTTTAAAATTTGGACCATGTATTTTATTTTTCTTATTTTAAATTTTCATGCTAGAACATAAGGTCTTAGACTAAAATAAACATCCCACGTCAGTTGTTAATGCCTCTCTCTGAGGACTGAGAACACTCATTCCATTCCTGACAAATGCTGGTCTCACCTCAGGCCTAAAAATGCCTATTGAAGGTGACTTTACAACTTTGAAGGTAATCAATTCCAGTTCTTCGCTACATTTATGGTCAGAGTTCATTTCCTGGCTTACTTCATCTAGTCTGTCTTCTATACTGTAAATTAAATCATCTGCCCTATCTGTGGTAGAAATAGATCATAACTATTTCTTTCTAATAGTCTTCTAAAGAGAGGATAATAGTTTGTACTTTCTCTTATATACAATGGTCTTACAGTCTTATTAGTACATCCATAATATTTGAGTTCAAACAATAGCATCTCATTTATTGACTCAGTTTTGACTAAATCCCCACAGATTGCAGACCGTCTGAAGTACTGAAGTCTAGCCAATTTTTTCACATGTTGTTGTTCATTAGGTTTCCTTCCTCACTGTAGTATTTCACATTTATTTCTAGTCCACTTAATCCCAACAATTTATCAAGAAATCAAAGTGCATTCTCCAAAGTTCATTCCACCTCTCTCCCTATCAGTGCAAACTGCACATCTTACAATATTTTTGTTTCATTTTCAATTTCATCATCTCAAATTCTGCCTGGGGCAATGATAAAACCCTGTGTTCTTTTAAGGTAAAGACCATTTACCTTAAAATGGTAAAGCAATTTAATCTAAACAACTTTTCATTAGTTCACTTATAAGAAATCGTGTGATATTGTGTAATGATCAAAGGTACCACTTGTCTTTCCCCTTCACAGCAGTAACAAGTTTGTTACTCTAGCAAAGAACATTATAGCACTTCTACACAATTTTATCTATAGGTTTAACTAATCCATAGAGAAATTGAAAGGTATAAACTGTAACTGTCAAGCAGGCATCAAAAATGAGGATTTTGCAGTTGCTTGAACCAAGAGATTAAAAACAAAACCACCAAAACAACAACAACACCCACCCCCCCACCCCCCCACCAAAAAAAAAAAAAAAAAA
>NW_008239110.1:7624563-7636692 GCF_000691975.1 Corvus brachyrhynchos
GAGGCATACAGTAAATCCACCTTCCTGAACACAACAGGGAAAGAAAACGTAATTGCAGCAGAAACTAAAGTGGTAAAACAAACTAATGGGCTAATTACTGTGTATATAAATCTGCAGGCAATGAAGCAGGTAAGGAAGGGAATCTATTGGAATGGAAGACAATGGATGCAGATTACTTATGGGATTGCATTCTGGAGTGGACTCTGGTAATGGTGATGAAACACTGGAGTCTTCAAATATTTCAGTTACTAGATTTAGAAAGCATCTGTGGTGGCAGGTATGGTTTCACTTTTAAAAGTCAAAGTGGATTACTTTATCTTGACTCCAGAGTGTAAACACCTGCAGATGACAACTTTGTATCACTGATTTCAGAATAAATTTCAGAATTTGGGGATATGTTGAAGCATGACCACACCTCAATACAACAAATCTCAAACAAAAAACCCCAATAAAAACAGTGTAAGATATTTTAAGAATCGTTTGTTATGCATAATCATACTACTTTGCATTTTCTTACTTCTAAAGGTTGATGCATTATATCCTTGTATATTCCAATTCTTCTCTCTGCATTCTCAAGAAAATCTTCAGGCCTCTGCACTAATTGATTAAATGATGCTAATTTCTTTTGTGGATCTTCTGCAGTCTGCAAAACAAAATTTCAAGATACAGAAATAAAGTAATAAAGTAATTTTTGTCTTCACTCAAATTTAAATAAAGTAGCTTTGGAGAGTATTGCGATGAGTATTAGTCCAGTGATTGCTGACCATGATCCTATCCTGATGAAGTGTAGTTTCTATGAACTGAGAGCAATGTGCCTAGAACTTACACTGATAAATCTCTGGCCCCTATTATAAAAATTTGACCTGAATTCAAAAGTAATACCTTCATGAAGAAAAAAAAAAAAAGAAAATCCATTTGTAGTACTGTAACACCAAAACCAGAAAATAAGCTAGTGTCCTGAAAATACTAGTATGAAGTTGCTACAATAAACAAAAATTAAGAACTCTTTTATTTATCTAGATCAAGAAACAGGCAGTGTAGAGCCACCCTTCTCCTCCTGATACACACTTTTAACTTACGGCAAGAAACAGATCAGTTGGCAAGAAACAGATCAGTGAGTCCAGGTTACGCTATGCAATGATTAACATTTGCTGTCATTTAAACCTACTGCTTATGTGTTATCCCACATCTCTTGAAGTAGGAAAGAAATGGAATTAAGATTAAATTTGAGCAAAATAAATTCGTAACATAGTATGGTGATATTTTAGAAGATCAGGATTTCTTCTGCTTTGTCTAAAGTACATTGTAGTATTTTGCACTGTTTAGAAATTAGCAATGTTTACCTCTTCTTCTCCTTCTTCTTCTTCCTGCTCCTCATCTTCTTCTTCATCCTGATCTTTCTCTTTCTTATGCTTGTCAGTAACTTTAGGATCCCACTGGCTCCTCTGATATATCTCCCCTGAATCAGGATTTTGCCTTAGTCCTGATATTCTTTGGCATAAATCATAATCTGGACACTAGCAAGGAAAAATTAAAAGGAAATCATGTGCTTATTGTCCTGCTATAACATCTTTTTCTTGGGAGAGACAAAATTTCTCTAAATTGGTCTACTAATAACAGTATTTCATTATTGCCACAGTTATCTACAATCTTCCTTCTTCCTTTCTTTTTGAGCTAATGAAAATAGTTACAACTCTGACATATCTGTGAAAACAGCTTCAATCCATTGAAACCAAAGGCAAACTTATTTCTTTGACTTTGGGGCAAGGATTTTTAATGTACATTTAGTCTCAGTCCTTTTCCTGGAGGAGATCATGTTACTACATGAAATGAAGAATTTCATTTTTCTTTCTAGTGTAGTTAGTATCACTCTTCTATTTGTAGTGTTACTCATGAATACTCTCAAGAACAGGGATTGCTCACTACCTAGTATTAAAACAAAGATTGACTTTCTGAAAAAATCAAATTTGCCTGAAAAGCAGCACAAAAATATGTTTCTTTGATGTTTTAGGATCTCTCCGAGACCACAGAAAAAAGGTTTGAAGTAGGCATTCACCAATTTTCATTATGCATGTTCAAGCAAATTCAGTCTTAAAAGTATGGGATTAAAACAAACACTGAGTTAAATCTGAAAAGTGATAGAGTAGGTCCATACCCTGAGGCTTAGCATCTGACAAAACACACAGAGATGCCAACTAGAATCAAAATCCCAATGAGAATGTAGCACACCACCAGACGCTGACTATTCAGAGCTGTCTCAGCAGCTCACTCTGCACATTCAAAGGAGAAGACAAAAATGATCTAGTTGATTATAAATAAAACACTGCTAGAGGAAGGGCCTGAAAGCGTGTTCGTGACCATAGGTACGGTTATTTTGTCTGCACGGAGTCTGGCACAGTTCGGTGTGGGCCAGCCAGAACCCTCCCCAGTGAATAGCTGGGCACAATCTGGAGAATGGCACAGGCTCAGGCCTTTCCCTGTGGGCAGTTTGGGCACTGCCACCCCATTCTGACGAACAAGACAGCTTAGCAGTGTTTGGCCAAAGCAGTTGGCCTGATGTCTGCAGAGTCCCTCTTGCCTTGTTTTGTTTATAATGTGGACGTAGCAAGCAAGTCCATTCTTTTAAGTTACATTGAGAAAGTCCTCTAAATCCCACACTGATTTTTTTTTTTCTCTGGTTATACCAGAGTCACCTTTGTAAAATATCTGGCATGACATATCACTGCTCATGAAGAAATTGAGATTTGTGAACAAGATGAATTAATAATGAAGCAGTTTCACAATTAGTGACAGAAAAATAAAACTATTTGCTTTTTAACTTCCATATGTGAGAAGTTTCTTCCTGCATTACACAAGTGGCAGATGTACATGTGTCCAAAATCCCATAATAATCATGTAATTCAAAGTTTCCTTTTCTTGAAAACCTGTATCTTCTAATTGGTAGAGGTGCAAAGACTGTAACTGCTGCTGAAGTTTTAGGACATGTCCATTATTTTACTTGAGCAACGCTTATAATGCAACAAACCAGTGAAATTCTATTCCAATATAAAAGAGAAGAATTTATCATTCCTCAATAAATTCTATACTCAAGTATACAGAGAAAAATAATATATTTGGCATACATAGCATATGAGTCAACTAATAATTACAAAAAATACTAGGAAGTTACTGAAGATGACATTACCTTAATGTTAATCAGGACATCCGGTTTTAATTTTAGATTCATTATTTTCTCTATTTGCTGTGGAACAGTCATGTTCCTTCTCTCTGAGAGAGAAGGAAATCCAGTGAGAACATAACCTGCCAAATACATTTTATTGAACATATTTTTAGAGGGTTTGTCAATTACAGAGCTAGTTATACCCATCTCCTTCAAACAATACATGTAGTGGTACAATTTTAAACCATGTACATGACATAAAACTGCTAAAAATCCTGTGCACCCATGTCTGCTGCAGATGAAATACAGACAAAAAGGTGTGTTGTTTCCAGCTTTATAGAGTCCTCTCAACATTTGTTAACTCAATAAAAAACATGTAGATATGAAAGATCATACTCAGACCACCTGCTTTAAGTGCCTAGCTCAGACACTGTAGTGCCTAAAAAGTAACAAGCTTTCAGTGACCATTTTTGCCACTAAGACTTAATAAAAGGCAGTGCAAAAAATAGCCACTCTTAGATTTAAAGCATTTAAACTAGGAGTCTAGGCTTTTTATACATCCTTTAAATGTTCTGGCTTCCATGGACAATGAAGAAAGTCTGAACCACTCTCCTGCCTTTCAAAAGGAGACACTATGCACTCTATATGCACATGGATAATTTGGTAAGCATTTGTTCACTCAGGACTCCCAATGCTGAGACCTGTTTGGCAAACAAACGTTGGCTAGATATGACAAGCAGAGCGGTAATAACATCTTTTTCCTAGTATTACAGTGCTCAGCCCCACAGATGAACTTGTGGCTTCAAGTTCCTAGGACAGTACTATAACTACTGATGGCTGCATGCATGCAGTAAGAACTACTGAATAGCAACAGAATCAATATTCATAAGGTCAGAATGAGAGACTAAACAAAAATCAGGTGGATGGTTTTAGCCAAATAATAAGAATATTCCCTTAAAGGAACAGTACATGCTCAGAATTTTATGTAATAACATTTAAATGCAAGTCTGAGCAGCACAAAAACGTAGCAGCAGTGTTTGCAAGAGGTGTTAGGAGTGAAGACTCCTACTTCTTTGGGAAGCTACTACCCATAGGTGCAAAAGAAGAAGAGGATAAGCAAGGGAGAGCATAATATATAGTCATTCCTCTAGGAAAGTAAAATCCTGGATTCTAAATTGTTGATACTTTTAGAGAATTCTAACTGGTACTGAGGTGTGAAGATGGTGCACAGCCTCTGCTTATCAATACATCCCAGATAACAACAGCTGATGTGGGGAGAATGGGAGTGTAACGTGGGAAACCACTCTCTGAGAGAGTGTTTGCCCCCAAATCAGTATGTGGGGAGACTAAAAATCATACCTAAGGCAACTATCAACTAGATCAAAAAGTAACCAGGGGATTACCAAGAAGCTTTCGAGACACGTTTATTGTGTGCACTGTTTATAAACTTGTATTTTACAAACACTAAAAGTAAAAAACCCAACCTTTCATACAGTTTCTAAAACCTTTAATGAATAATTTACAGTGAATTAATTAATTAGTTCCTGCATTAAGATAGTAGTTGATAAACAAAAAGTTATTAGAACTAGAAAATACTAAACAAAAATTGGTTTTGGAGGTCAGTTCTAGTTGGTAGGAAAAATAGTGAGGATGTTGGTAATTCTATTCTTTCCTACCTTGGGGCATCTGTAATGCAGAAGGTGTCTTGGCTACAAGAACCAAACTTTACAGTCATGTTTACAGTCTCCAGGACCTCTGTGCTCCTCTGTGATATACACATCTTCAGATTGACTCAAGGAGGGGAACTCCAGTAACAGAGAAGCCTCTTCATGCCTTTACCGAAGTCCTAACATACGGATTAAGAGACTGGCATTTCTGCTGCTACCTCTTCCAGCAGCTTCTTGTGTCCCTTTTTTGTTTTTTAAATTTCTTCCCTATCTCTCTGTCTTTTTTATACTGTTTTAAAAGCCTGGTTTCACCAGGTAAGGCTGCATATTTTGCAAAACTGTTGAGTCTTGTACTGGAGAAGGAATAAAACCCATTGCAACTGAAAGCTTAAAAAAAGCAGGCTAATTTTTAGAGCAGTAGAAACTAACATTTTCTTGGCACTACACCTGTCTCTCTCCTACAATGGAAATTTCAAATAAAAGTCAAAACAAGAAAAAGAAACGACATTTCCTTTTTACTTCCTTTCCTCTTAGCAGTATATTTGTTTTCTCATCAGGGAAGCAGGTTCAGACACTAGCAAGATTTGCAGCACTTGTCTTGACAGCCTCAATTAACATAATCTTTCCTCAAATAGAAGAATTGTAGCCACTATCATTACTATTCTCATCCATCTTACTCTGTGTCACAAAATGCAAAGGGAATAAATAACACTGTAAGAGGAAAAAAAAGCTGTATAACTTTGCATTTTCAATAATCTGTTTTCCTTATTTTTCATTATTTAAAATGTTTAAAATGTTTTTGCTGATGGGTTTTTGTTATGTTGTTGTTTTAGAAGTATTGAAGAATAAAATGTCTGTGTTTTAAATCCTAAAATTCTTCTAGACAGATAATATTGTCAAATAAGAGTCATATCCATACTTAAAATTTTGGGAAAATCATTTTCTCAAAATTAACACAACATAGGACCAGTATGACACTTTCTGATCTCCCATACTGGCAAGTTAATCCCTAAACACACTTTCAGTTTATTGATAGTCCACAACCTGAAGAGCACAAGAAAAGGCTAGAATTATATTTGAGCACCAATGGATGTAAAATGGATGTAAAATTATAGCTAGCACATTCTAAGAAGTTTAGGCTATAAATATACTTGCCAAAATGAGCAACTTCTGGCGACTCAATCTTTTGCAGAATCATTTCTGTAACCCATTCCTCAGGAATACTTTGACCTTGACAAAGCAATTCTTGACACTAGGATAAAATGCAGAACATAGTCTTATATAGCATGTGTTTGTCAAAAATGTGACAAAACTTACAAGATTAGATCTTTACCTTAAGTCCATATTCTGTTTCTTGTTGAATATTCATTTGAATTACTTCTGAAGCTAAGGAAGCATATCAAACATAAGAAAATTAAATTAATTTATACAAAATATTTTCCAAACAGACATGTACATGCAGATACATACTTACATACACATACACACAGAGGAAGATATATGTGTGCTCCAAGCAACCAGACTATTTTTGAATGAACAGCCATTATATTTAGGGCCGTTATTATAGTTCGCCCATCCAGAACCTGCTGCCTTATGGCAAGGTCTGGGTAGGAGTTTCTCCCTATAATTTAACCCTGTATATACTACACAAAAATGCACAACAGCAGCTCTGCAAGATTATCTGAACGACTGATATAAATTAAATCAGCATTACTATCTTGCAATTCAGAGATGAGTATTTGAGCTCAATCACTTTTTAAATTAAAAACCAAGATTTAGAAGAACTGTTTAGACACACAAAATCACACAAAATCATCTCCTTTTAGAAAAGTGACATCCATCAAATTCAAAGACTGCCCTATGTCTCTATGGACAGTGACATCATACTAGAACAACCCTGGAAGTTGTTCACACTACTGTATGAATTAAATAATCAGACATTTAACAAAAGTTTTAAAGAATGATTCTTAAGGCTACATTTTTATTACTAATAAACCAGGCCAGGGAAAGGTCCTGAAGCCAGGTGACTCATGCCTATACAGCCATAATCTTTCTTCTCAAAACACAGTGGCTGTTTTCCAACTGTTCCTACTAGGAATGATGACTGTTGCACATCTTACCTTTCATACTATGGATAGGTGTTTGGGAGAACAATATTTGCCATGGGCCAAAACAGAGACAGGGAATGTACTAATAAACAATACAGGCAACTGAAATTCAGCAATCTGTGTGCACGCTGGCCCTGTTTTACTTATGAGTATTGACCCATTCATCGGATAAATTAATAGAAAGTATTTCATCATTTAAAAGTTTGAGAACATTTAAAACATTGAGAATAATTTTCTGCCTTGGTTTATTTTTAACACAGCACAGGACAGATGTTGATACGCTGGAGCAAGTTCAGTGGACAACACCAAAACCATCAGAAGAGTTGAACAGCCTAAAGAAGAGGAGAGGCCAAAAGAACTGGCCTTGTTCACCCTGGCAAAAACCAGACAGCTCTTACTGCTATCTAAAACTATTTACTAGGAGGTCACAAAGACAGAACCACAGTCTGCACAAAAGTGCAGTTAGGACAGGAGGCAACAGACATGAATAGGAACATGAGAAATTCGAATGGGGTAATTAGGAAGCAATTTTTCATCAAGAAGGTAGTCAAACATTGCAAAGTGTTTCTCTGGGAAGAGGTGGAGTCTCTGTCCTTGGAGGTATTCCAGACTGAACTAAGCAGCCCTCTCTAGTTGACTCTGCTTTGACAGGAATGTTGGACTCCGTCACCTCTGGAGGTTCTTTCTGAACTAAATTGTTCATGTTTATGTATGTTGAATTTCTTTGTTTCTTTCTTTTCTGATGTAGAAAATGAAAAAATTTTACTAGCATAAGTTGAAACGAGTGTGTACACACATGTGGGTTCATTAGCTAAAAGAAGATTAAAAGAAGTACCATGAACAAAATAAGAAAAGAGTAATTCCCTGAATGTACTAGAAACAAGGCTTACAAATGCAGTAATCAAGATTTAGATCAGTTGCTAAGAAAAACTTTCTAATGGCAAAGAGTGTGTTACAGCGATAGACTGCCCAGAAATTTTTTAAAACAAATTTGATGAACATTTGTCAGTACTGGATTAAATACATTCAAACAGAGTGGATTGGCTTAAGTACATTCCTAAGGTCCTTTCTGATTTTGGTATGATCTATTTTTTGGACCAGGTATTAGTTTTTTTCCTTGTTATACAATACTATGAATTAAAAATTCTATACGTACCTAAGTCAAAAAAGAACTTTATTAAAAGTGAATTTTACCATGTCACAATTCCAAATCTTCAAAAGAAGATAAAGACACTTCATTTGATAAATAAACTCTGCTTCCTGGAGTACATTCCCTTGTACTGGACACTGCACAAACAGAATGGAAAGACCCTCCTATTTTTTCATGGTCTGCACTGGAAAATATCTGTGCTCTTTGAAGTTGAATGAGTTGCCCCCATGTTTACAAGAAGGGTCACATGGATCCCCTTACATGATTGGGAATAGAATTTGATTATGATGAAAAAAAACCCACAGTGATTTTTCTAAGCCTTTCAATAACTAAAAGGCCACTATCAGCAATTTTATTCGTGGTAAAATTGTTATTTAGTCCTTATCAGAAGTGTTTGCTGCAATCAGAAACATGCCCTTTGAATTACAGGGAACAGTGAGGGTATTCTAAACCAAAAGCTATTGTGAAGCCAAAGCAATGTTCCAAATATAGCATATGTTTACCTTCTATGAAAATGCAGTTCCATCTCTGTGCTAGTTTTCCAGCTAATGTTTTCTTTCCAGAACCCTTAAAATGAAAAATACACTTTTAAAAGAAAAACAGACAGAACAAAACCAAACACATAACGCAAAGAACATATTTTCACATGATAAAAACAATGGAAATCTACAATTGGGATTAGGGCCTCAGAGTTACACATTGGGCAAACACAAAACACTCTTCTTTGTACCATCCTCTACTTTGTATTACCCAGCATTGCTAATATACTGCTACTGCCCCTTGTAGCTAATTATCTCCAAAGTAATTAGACTGTTTGTTTCAGAGTAACTCTATCTAAAACTCAGCTATGATTTGACCACAAATTCCTATGAGAAATTCCTTAGGACTAAAATTTATTATCTTTAGCCTCAAAGCAAATTATGATGCAAACCTGCCCAACCCTGAGTGGGATACATAGGAACAGTATTTTTTCACTAAAACAACAAATGCTTAAAAACTGTCCTTGTTAGTCCACAGATCTGGTTTGATACTGACAAAATCTTTATCATTTACATGAATCCAGAGGAACCAACATAACTGAGAGCTGAGGCCTCCAAGAGTGATTATCTGAATGGGATTTTGCAGAACTCACCATCTTCCACCCTTAGGATTGTGCCCTTTTTTCAGAAGGGCATATAAGAAGACCCATTTTGACAGTTTGTTTGTCCTTGATAAATTTTGTGATAAAAAATAGCAAAACCCCACAAATAAATTACATTCCCAGTTAGGAGTGTATCAACAAACACTCCAGCCTACTCAGACCTTATATCCTACAGGTGTGAGGAGAATGTATTTGGCTTTGCTTTAAGGGCACTATCTCAAATAGGACAGATGCTCTGCACATCAGTCATATATATAAAAAATATTATCATAAAAATAAACTATTTAATTCCCTGCTTTCCTGGCAAAGCCTGTACGATTTCAACCCTTTGTTATATATTAATGTCAAACGTTTACTGAAGGCAATGGTTGGGAATATGAGAATTTTTTTGTAATGTCTTTCGGTGAGAATTTTATGGTGGTTTGGTCTATAAAACATAAAGTTACCTTTTTCATGTAAGGTTAAAAATTTGATGTTCATTTAAAACTAGATGAGTTAGTTCACTGTAGTTTTCTACTGAGCTGAGGGCACTTTAACAAGTGCATATAACCATAAGACATGTTATAAGACAAACTTGTACCAAAAAAAAAGAACTCCCTTCAGCAAACTGAGGCACTAATGCAACCCCACATCTGGAAAAAAAAACAATCTGAAAAGTTTAGGATTAAAAACCATCAAAGTTTTCTAAGTTAAGGAGGCCACAAATTATTTTAGAAAAAGAGAGACCTTGAATTACAGTTAAAATGTAGTGCAGATCCTTTTATCAAGACTTGGTGGATTTTGAATGTTTCCAAATACAAAGATCTGTAATATCTCATTGCATGTCTGTAAGTCATTACATTAACCTGAACGTTCTTTTACACCAATTTATCTTTAACCTGTCAAGTTTATTAAAAATTAAAATATTTTAATAGCATTGTTCTGGTTTTGGCTGGGGTAGAGTTAATTTTCTTCACAGTAGCTAGTGTGGGGCTGTGTCTTGGATTTCTGCTGAAAAAAAAGTGTTGATAATACAGAGATGCTTCTGTTACTGCTGAGCAGGGCTTACACAGAGCCAAGGCATTTCCTGATTTCCATACTGCCACACTGGCGAGGAGAGTGAGGGTGGATGGGGAACTGGGAGGGAACACAGCTGGGAGGGAACACTGACTGACACACACAGATATTCCAGAGCATACGGTGTCATGTTCAGTATAGGAAGCTGGGGAAGAAGGAGGAAAGGGAAGTACTTTTGGAGTGATGGTGTTTGTCTTCCCAAGTCACCATTAAGTGTGATGGAGCCCTGCTTTCCTGGGGATGGCTGAACATCTGCCTGCCCATAGGAAGAGGTGAATGAATTCCTTGTTTTGCTTTGCTCGTGTGCATGGCTTTTGTCAACCCATGCATTTTGTCACCTTTACCCTTCTGATTCTCTGTCTCACCCCACCAGGGTGAGTAAGCACGAGGCTGCATGGGGTTTGCTTGCTGGCTGGGGTTAAACCACCACAAAAATATAAACAATCCAGATGTCAATGCCAAAAGAGAAGAAACGTTTTGAGCAACATGTAACTTTTAGTACAATAACAACATTTTTAATTGCAATTGACTGGTCACTGAAGGCAAAAATTAGTCTCATTAAATGAGACCAGAATTTTTACCATCCTCTGCAGGATTTGAAGAGTGGCAAAGGTAAAAACCTTTTGGTAGCCCTGTTAAACTAACGTTTTGAAAAGAAAAGTAAAATTGTTAGCAGAATATCTGAAGAAAAAACTTCTATCAGACATCTTACTGGCTTTCCAAAGACAATAAAGCAAGTGGGCTTGGACAACAGAAAGGATTGTTCAGCTTCATCTTCATCAAAGATGTCCGTAAAGGGCTCAGCTTGTTTTCCCTCTTGTGAAGCCATGTGTTTGCTAAGGCTAGAAGGAAAAAAAGAGTTTGTTATAAAGTACAGCAGTTACATGTGTGTAAAATGACCTTAAAATGGAATTGAATTACAAGGTAAATGGATTTGTAAAAAAGACAGCTTTTAGAAGAAGAAAGAGCATTTAGAGAACATACACAATGCAACCATCAAAAGACAGAAACCCCACTTCTGAAAAACAAAGGATTGTCAGAACAATCCCTGATCACCGACTGCTGATATGACTTTTTCTTTACTCTTATATTGCTTGTTGCTCTTTTTTAGTTGTTTTGTTGATTTTTCCTTCCTGCTCCAATTACCACACGATTGTAACTTCCCTCTGGTCTCTGAAATGAACCATGGGCCTGTCAAGACCTTTGGTTTTGTGCTTCAGACACAGAACGGCCCCATCATGGTCAATGGAACTACTCTCTTTGTCCACACAGGCAGGCACACGAATAATAACAGAATTAAATCACAGTTCGTGATGTCTTCTGTCATCCTCTCACATATCCCAGCTCTTCCAGGAATGCGGGTGGTTGCAAGTCCAGTGCTACATAACAAATTAAAACCGAAACAAGTTTCTAACTAAGGTAAGTTGGAAGAAAATTTGCGTGGAGCTTTCAAACAAAATGGAGGCCAAACGTGACGAGCTCGCTGAAGTTTGTTTGGAAAAGGCGAAACAAAACCTCGCTATCTTCAGAGGGCCACTTCAATCTCACAGTCCCAGCAAAACCCACACGCAACCACTCAGCCCAGCACAGCCCCACACAACTCCCAGTCAGTTTTAAACTAAAATAAAAACTTCAACTAAAAGAATCTACTTCAGGATGAGAATCTGAAAACGTTGGTCTTGAAACATCAAATCCAAATGTTCAGGCACTTTTGAAGAAAGCACTTCAATATTAAAAAAAAAAAAAGCCTCCACATGCGAACCAACTCCCCACTGCCCCGACAGAAAACTCACCGGCTGAGCTTTACCTGCTGCTCCCTGCAGTCTCACTCCTCCCCAAACCCTCCC
>NW_008239110.1:7647060-7707516 GCF_000691975.1 Corvus brachyrhynchos
TGCTTCCTGCAGCTTGTCAAAAACTTCTTTTTGTGTGTTGGGATCTGGTTCTTTTTGGTCACACATTCAAAACAGCTCAACAACTTTAAAAAAAAAAAAGTTTTTAAAGTTCTTGTTTTCACTGTGTGTCTGCCTCGTGGCTTAAGCGAAGGAATGGCCTCTGGCAGGCAGGTCAGCGCAGGACCCTCCGGTCTGGGTGCTGCCGGGGTGGGAATGAAGGTTGGGCCCCTGCTTGTTCTGTCGTGTGGCTGCTGTCATGCAGCCAGGAGAACAGGGCTCCCCCGTACCAGGGGGAGTTAAAACTGGACAGCTGAATGTGTCCAAAATTAATATTTGAATTAAGAATGGCTCAAGTGGTTACCACCCGCACCGACGTGTTTGCTGCTTATGACACATTTCAGGCCTCATTGTCTAAATGGCTGGCGAAAGAGCTTCCAGAGTTTTCATTCTGACCTCTGGAAGTAAGCTCTTCAAGATTTTCAGCATTCCTTATGCCCTGGTGTAGAAATTGTAGGCATGTGTTACTCACAGTAATTTTTTGTCATGGACAAAGGGGATTGGAGGTTGGAGTGGTAATTGCTGCTTTAGCCATGTGATGAGCACCGTGTGAGTTAGACACTAATTCTTGGTGTAAATACCACTGTGTTTACCATTTCTTAGCTCCCAATCAAATTTCTTCATGTTTCATAGTGTGCTGGTTTCCCCTTGTTTCATAGTATGTTGATTTTCTTCATTTGAGGTAGTTTTGGATAGGGTTAGGTACCTCAGCTTCAAATGCAACAGTTAGGTCTAGTTCCAAGTTCAGATGTTACCTGTACTGATAACAGAAAGATAATATATACACTGAAGCCCCTTGGAAACTTCCCAAAATGTCACAGATGCAAGAATGATCTCAGTATAAATAGGAATCTGACTTCCAGCTTTTTTTCTGTCAGAAGCAGGTTTGTGCTTTTGTGATAATTCCCAACTGAACAGCCTATGAAACAGAGAAGGATTAATTAATGCAGAGTTATTGTTACAAGTAAATTTTAAAAATTAAGGTTACATTCCAGAAAGTCTTTCCAAAGTGTTAACTTTTTTACCTATGCCTAAATGAGTTTTGAAGGCTACCTTATTTATCTTTCTCACTGTTGCTGGTAAAGGCTATTTTTTGTTCTATTTTCAGCTAAATTATTGTTACATGTGCATAGGGGTCCGGGGAAATGTGATTTCTGAATCAGGTTGTGTATTACTCAGTTTGGTTGTTCTTGGCTCACAACTCATGCTACATCTCAGCTGAGATTTGGCCTTTTGTGACAGGCATGTGTGGATACCTGGCCTGCTTCTCTCTGAGCTGTGAGGCTCAGTTGCTGAGAGACAACATGCTGTGTGCAGGGCCAGTGTTGTGCTTTGGAGTTCTGTCGGCTATCTGCCATTCTCTAGGCGTCTCCAGTTGATCTTGTTATTTCAGTAACCACAGTCTTTTACATCTGGCCAGTGGTAGCTGGCAGTACCTGCCTGAATGGGTGGGTTTGTCCATGCTGTGCTTTGTTCAGCATTCGGTTAGGGGCAGGTCCAGTAATCCTGATCACTCCAGGAGGTAAGATGGTTTTCATCAGCTGTGAAAGGCAGTGGTTCACGGATGAGCGTGTGCTGTTTGAAATGCCTCAGCTGAGCAAGGGCATCTCAAAGCTTTTACTTCAGTCACTTCTTGTGAGTGATGAAAATGGAATTTTTTCCCTGAGTAAGGTTTTGTTTTTGCTTTAAAAAAGTACAAGTTGAAGCGCTTTGTGGTTTGATATTCAAATTCTAGTAATTTTTTTCAAAAGAAAAAATTCAATAGGAATCATGTTGGTATGATTATTTGAAAAGACTTGATGCACTTAATAAATGCATAGACTAAGACATGTTAGAAGGGACTTCTGGAGATCACCAAGTCTAGCCCCCTGCTCAAAGCAGCTTCAACAAGAGCATATTGCTCAGGGCTGTGTGCAGCTGAGTTTTGAATACCTTCAAGTACATAGATTTTACAACCTCTGCAGACCACTTGAAAGAGTTTGTCTCTCTTATCTACACCTTCCTGCTACATGGTTTTAGACAGCAGCAAGATGCTGCCAAAGCTTTCTGAAGGCTGAAAAAACCTAAACCCAGTTCTCTCAGCCTCTCCCAGTGCATCATGTGCTCTGTCCTGTGGGTCATCTGGGTAACTCTCTGCTGGAATCACTCTGGTATATCGGTGTCCATCTTATACTGGGGAGCTCAAAATTGTGGACTTCTGGTTTGATCAGTCTCTGTTACAGCTCATTCAGTGTCATGTTGTGCTGCTGACAAACAGCTTTTCCTGGAGGTGTTTCCTTTGCATAAGGTCTCACAATCATGCGGTTGCCAGCTGTGACAGTCACTGGTACAGCATAAGCATCACCCAAAAATAAAAATGAACAGCTTTCTCCTGGTTCAGGTTGCTCTTCGGGTTTCCCTAAGGCCATAGGCTTGCTAGATCCAGCATGTGGGATTTGGAGTTGTATCAGATACAGGCTAACATGAGACTGTGTCCTAAGATTGCTGGTGCAAAGAAGGGATGATTTAAGTTGTCAGCAGTGAGAGAAACAGTGACGTTTACACTGGTCATACAGCTTATTCCTGTCAAGCCCCTCTGTGTTAAAGCAGGAAGAGATGAAATGGATGAGAAAGTGGAAAAAGTGGAAATGGTTTACAGAGGGTTTCTTTGTTTGGATTTCTTTTTAGATAAAAATACAGTAATATTATTCAAGTCAAAGAGGGTAGGTTCTGGTAGTGTTATTAGAGTCAAATGAGAGACTGCAAGAGGTGAGGAGATCTGAATTCATGGTGTCAATTGAATTAACAGAGAGCAAAAATTGTATTTTCTATTAATGCTTATATTTAGAGTAGTTGCTGAAACCTATCTTTTCAATGATGCTTTGGGTCAATAAATGCATGGAGATGTTTACTGTATCTCCTCCTTGTCCTAGGAGTTGAAAGCTTGTTTAGAAGTAGTCAGAAAGATGAACTGAAGGTTTTATTCAGAGCAATGCCGATTATCTTTTGTTTTATGCATATATTGATTACTGAAGTGTACACCAGAGGGCACTAAAGATATTCGAGCACTATGAGTAATAAAAGACAAAAGATATTTTCCTCTCCAGGAGAAGATGGAACTTTTGTGTTTCCCCCAGATGATGCCCACCTGAAAGCTGTATGTTAGTTCACTGGAAATTGTCATTCCCCTGAGGCAACGTGACATTGAACAAGACAATTTATGTTGTCTCTATAAAGGCATATCACTTGCCTATCTTTCAGGATATGATGAGGCTTAATTAATAGTATTTTATTCTAATCAGGTTCTTTTACAGCCTCTATCTCCACAGTATCCAAATGACTCACACAAGCTTATTGAGTAATGTGACTGGCATAATTACCTGTAGCTATTTCTGCCCTTTATTCACCAGGGAAAACTATGGACATTTGTTGTATTTTAAATGTGTTTTTTTCTAATAATAAAAATGTAAACATTTTTATATTAAAAAACTCCAAGGTTGCATATTTAATGTTGAAGTTAATCTGTGGTCAAACTGGAGAAACTTTAATGATTATATTCAATATTCAATAGAATATGATTTCACAGAAAAAGCTATAGGATATTTACTGAATTATGAAGCACACTGATTTATATGGATCGATATCTGACACGTTTAAAAAATGTTGAAAGTAGTGAACAGCCTACTGGGCAACCATTAGCTATCATAATTTTCTAGCTAGAAGTGGCTGTGAAATGTCGTCTCTCTGGAATAGTTTCATTAGCAGAAGACAGCTCCTTTCAGCTGACTGTCCTGTTCCCTGTGTATTGGCATTCTAGGAGTGGTGGTGATGTCGTGGAGCAGAGGATGGAATTGGGACGAGAGGAGGAGTTTTGTGCAGCTCAAGAAAACACTGTTTCTGCCTTAGCTGTCTTGATATACTGCCAGATATATGGGTACAAAGTAGAGAAACTTGATCTACTTTTCCATCTTATTTTCTGTGCCTGTCCTGTTGAGGAGGGGGAATGAGAGAGCGGCTGGGTGTGGGTCCAGCAGATGGTCAAGGTGAAGCCACTTCTTCAGGGCTTTGTGTTTTTAGACATATCCATGGTCTTAACAGGTATTGTTTGCAAGCTTTTTGTCTAAGATCATAAGTGTTTTCTTTATGCTTTTTGCAGATTTCAAAATTGTCAGTATTAGTGTACTGCCTATTTTTCAACTACTAGTATATTTTTGCTTTTTTTTTCTCCTGCTGATTAAGCTGTTTGTAGCTTTTTAACTGAGGATTGAAAAAGTTTTTTGCTGTGCTAACATTTCTTAATGATAATTAGTCTATAAAAAGAAGCAAATCATAGTTTTAGACCAGGAGTTCTAAGAAGTAATCTTAAAGAAAAGGAAAAAAAAGAAGTGAGCAGAATGTTTGATTTCAGAACTATTATCCTGCCATTAAAAAACAACAAATGGCAGTAAGAAGTTTTTTATTTTGTTTAGACTCCTTTTAGAAGAAGCCGTTTTGTTTGGTTTGGCCGAATCAAAAGATTGATAAAAGATAGTGCAAAGCCTTTCAATTAGATTGCTTTGGTTAAAATTCAGTCCCAGGTGGAAGTGACTAATGACTGTTCCAATCTTGTGGTTGCTTAGTGATAACTGTGCAATAAACTAAGCTTCAGTCCAGCTCTTGTAGCTGCCTGGTGTGTTGCCATGGTTGGTAAAGTGTGCTTGTTAACAAATTTCAGCAAAGGCCAGGGGCAGAGTAAACCTGGAAGCAGCATGGGTCACCTCAGGTATGGTTGGAGGGGCTCTGGCCCGAGCAGGGTGGGGGAGCCTGCACAGTTTCTCCTGAAGTACTGTTCTCTGGAAAAAGTACTTTGTTGGTCAAGGTTACCTGTTTATCTAAATGCACTGGCTGTGCTGTGGAGTGGAATTGTTCGAGACACTTGGGAAATGCTTCAATTTATTCAGTTCGACTTAGTAATAAATAGAATGAAGTGATAAGGATAAGTACTCCCAGAAAGGTTTCCGTAGCTTTTTCTTTTTTTTTTTTTACTGTAATAATTTCTGTTAATCAAAAGAGTTGTAAACAGTACAACACATTTTAGCTTTGATTAATTTTACAATTATATTACAACCATAGAAATTTATTAGCTGTTACATGCTCAGTGTTGTGTTGATTTGGTATTTTTCTTTATAATTTCCTAGTATTCATGTGATGGGAAATATAATTGCAGCACATGTCACTGGTATGGTTTTATTTGTGCTCCGTGTCATCCAGAAAGACAGACTTATTTATTCATTAGATGCATAAATTAGGTAGCAGAAACAGCTAATGCTGAAGTGTCTTTTTTGTGTATTTTTTTGTATTGTTAGTTTTCATACAATCTTTGTTTTTCTTTCAGATCTTGAAGGTTGAATATGAGTTGGCATGTCATGCTGTTTTTCAAGTAATTCTGGGGTTGTTAGCCAGTCCTGAAAACTTCCCAAGTGGAAGTCTAATTTTGGGTTCCTAGTTTTGAACACTAACCCAAATTCAAAAGTTTTTGCAGATATTTCCTTTATTACTTCCACCAGAATATCCTCTGACATGCAGTGGTTAAAATTTCCATTTGCTAAAGAGAGATTTCTCGTTGCCTGCCTTATTTTAAGTCCATTGATGCTCAGTTTTGATGCTGCTCTCAAGTGACCTTCCTTAATACATTACACAGTCTGGGTCTCTAGCTTAAACCCTGTAAATTAGTCTTTAAATGACTTCAGAGAGCCTGTTAAGTACCATTCATTATGGTGGTTGCTTCCATGGTCTGCAGGTACAATTACTCCTCATCTAATCTAACTCTGTTGCTGTTCTAAGCAGCAGCAGCAGCACCTAAAGCTGGCCCTGTAGCTGTGCATAGTCCTCTATTGCAGCTGCCAGGGTGATGGGAGTGATGCATTCCTCATAGCACTTCTTTATGTTTTATTGGTTAATTAAAATGGAAATGGAGAAGTATCCAGCTGAACTTCCTTAGTAATAGCATTTGCAACTCTATCCATATCTCTCTCTTTATCCCTGTGTGTCATGTGCGTTCCAATTTTAAATGTGTTCTTCGGTCCAAACTGCCATTAGGACAAGCATCTTAGAGTGGTGCTCTTATATTTTTATTCAGTGTTATTTGTTGGTAACCATAGGTGTCACTTTGGGAAAAAAATGCACTCATTTAGCAGGCTGGACATAGTGGGACATCACTGAGGTGTATTGGAGTATTATGGAATACTTAAAATTGTTTAGCTTTAATTAACTAACAGTTTTCTACAAATGAAGAAGCTGCACTCTTGAAATGCATACTAACTTATCATCTGTGTATTAAAAATGAATATGTGTCCCTCTGCCCATTCACTTTCTGCTGCATGAAGAAAAAGGTGATATAATGGCATGGTCAAAGCAAGTGTCTGTCTTGGTTGTTTGGTGTTTCTTGCTGGTAGTGGGTGATACCAGCAGAAGAGCTGTACCATTCAGTGCCATGCGCTGTCCTTACGATTTCCCTCCTGGGAAGCAAGAGCTTGGCACTAAGGGATCTCCTGCAGAGGCTGCTCTGAGGAGGGGCAGGCTGGGGAGCTTGGGCCATGCACAGCAGCACTGCTGGAAAAAAACTGTGTAGGAAACACTTTCTTGTGCCAAAATGCCGCCTCAAAGACTTCAGCGAGCAAGTGTTGTGATGGCATATGGCTTTGAAGGGCCTTCTTACTGTCATTTGGGAGTAAACAGCGAAACTTACCACTCAGCACTGTAATGTCAGTGTACAAGGTGGAGCCAGAAGTTGGTGGTGTTTCTTTTTATGGCTTTTAAAGTTAAGTATTTTATTTTCCTATTTAGAGCTTACTGACTAGATGGTTTGTGAATTCAAGGAAGCTGGAGAGGGCTTGAAGTTCTTCTTTCACCTTAAATATTTTGAGAGTAAAGATGTTGCTTAACAACTAATTGATATAAATTGTGGAATTGTGAGGTTTGTATGAATATTATTATTGATTTCCTTTCCCACATCTTAAATCCATGTGACTCTTAAAGTTAGGAGCTGACTGCATGGATCCACATGAATTTGCCATGCTTTCCTACTAGGCTGAGCATTATTAATGAGTTCTACCTTGCTGTGCTAGCACCACACTGGTTAAATGAATTAGAAAAATGAGAGCTACTTTTAGCAAGTCAGTTCTGCAACCTGTGCTTATTGTTAATTCCTCTAAATGTAGAAATTAATTTATAGTTTGATCTTCTTACATGAAAAATACATATACTATATGTTTATCTGTGGTCATTCTTTCATATTTTAAATGTGAAATAAAATAAAGCTCTTATTTTCTTAAACAGTAGTATTGTTAATCAGAAAATTTTGGTACTGTAGAAGAACATTGTTGAGAAGACTATCATAGCAAATATAAATAAAAATAGAAGAAAACTTGCAGTACTGAAGTAGTTACAATTTTTCAGTGTTTAGTATGGATCAGGAAAGATTAGTTGACATAAATAGCAAAGGAGTACAATATAGCAGCAGAAGTTTTAGATCATGAGAAGTTAAAAACTCATGTATAAGCTTCTGCTAAATTTTACAAAGTAAATGGGAAGATGGTAATGGCTGGGGCAGGGTGTGGTTGGACAGTGCATGGTGTAAGTTACAGTTTATCTTCTCTAAATAGGTTTTAACCTTTGATTTTAATTTTTTTTTTCCTCCTTGTACAAAGGAGAGAAAGAGGTCTTTCAAGTTGTAAAGGTTGATTGCATACAAATATACCTACCTAAGATACTGGTGTCTAAAACAGTTTATTAACAGTCCATATGGAATATTGCATATTTGATGTTAGTAGGAATGGAGCTAGTCTAGACAATATGTAAATGGCATTGCTTTATCTTGTGTAATATTCTGATTTGTTTTGTTGGTTTTCTTTTATGTAGCGGTATTTTCTAGTTGGAAGTAATCCTGCAGAAACCAAATACCGTGTTTTGAAAATAGATCGCACTGAACCAAAGGACTTGGTTATTATTGATGATAAGGTAAGTGCCTCTATATTTAGTTGCTGGGCTTTTTTCCCCACTTGTTCCAAATAATACTGGCTACTTGTTGGTAGCACTGAAATGGGAAACAAAGAATGTAGAGCAGGCCTTTGGTTTATTGTATATTTCACAGATTAAGCAAATTCTTCTATTCTCTGACATGAAATAACATTTAACAACCAAAACAGTAACTTCTGTGACTTTTTATTTTGAAGCATGTTTATACACAACAAGAGGTGAGGGAACTACTTGGCCGTTTAGATCTGGGAAACAGAACAAAGATGGGGCAGAAGGGCTCTTCTGGGTTATCTCGAGCTGTCTCTGCTTTTGGTATAGTAGGTAAGTGTTTTGATGGATTTTATAAAATCTTTTGTTTTCCTAGGAGATGAGGCTTATTGTATCATGCTGTATATCTTTCTGTCTCCCCCTGATTTTATTTATTTAAAAAACTAAAGAGGATTGAGAAATTTTTCATGCTCAAAAATAAGTAAGTTTCTGTGTATTTTGTGAAAACAAGTGGCCAGTACAGGGGTGAAAGTTGTGCTGTAACCAGTCTTTTCTTTGTCACTAAGGGACAGATCTAGGAAATAGCCAAACTCTAGAAACTTGGTTGAAGATCTCACCAAACTCAGCTGATCTTTGAATACAAATCATGTGGAACCTGGCTCCTGAATTCCAGAGCTCACAGAATGCTTTTTAAAGAGAAAATGAAAGTTGACATTCTTTATTAGGCTGTATTTCTTTATCACACACTATTCAGAAAGATGACTTTTCTTTTTGGTTAACTTTTTGCAGTGACATATTTAAAGATTTCTTTTTCGTGTTTGAACAAGTATAACTGACTGGTATGTCAGCTGAATTTTAAAATGCTGCTCAGCTGTCCATAATCCTCAAGCACTGCTTCAGGGATTTAATAGCTTTTAACTTCATCTGAAAGTCACTACTTTCCTGCCTATTGTCTGATACTGAGGTCAGTGTATTGATGGCTGATGTCTCTGAAGTAAATGTTAATGTGTGCTGTGACAGCTCCCAAGAATACCTTGTGGTTTATTAGAGTCAATATACACCTGGACATCTAAAGCCAAAGCTGCAGAGAAAGTGGAGAATGCAATTACTTTAAAGGATGCCCCGGAATTTTGGATAACAATCAAAACATAATACAATTCTATTCTAATCTAAAGTGGCAAATTAAGCAGACTTTCTTCTGCATTCTTTTTGCCTGTGAAGCATTTTGGAACTTACCAATGCATCCAGCTTTTCGAAAATTCATCAGATGGTGTTTATGTTCCTTACTGGATTAAGAGTATTCATAATATGGGTAGACCTAAAGGAGCTTCTAACAGCCTTGCATCATTTGGTTTGGTTTTTTTTGCACAAGCCATAAGTGCTCATTATCTGATTATGTGATAATATGTTTGGTTGGAAAGTGGTTGTGATCAATTAAAATTTTGCATCCCAATTGTATGACTGTTTATATGAACTGTTCCTCACAGGAGAGTTTCTATTCTGTAGCTGCACAAATGTATTGGTTAACAGATACAGTATATTTATTTCTAGATGACTTTTAGAAGTAACAGACTCTCTATCAGATTATATACTTCCAAATTATATGATTTAGGCTATATCTGTATAAACATGTAATTTGAGGAAATGCATCTGGTTGTTTATTTCTGCCTCCTGACTCAGGTCATAAGAACAAGGCTATTTTTTGTAAAATTGCAAAGAACAGCTTTGTTCTGTCCTCTAGTTATTTCATTAACCAGATGCAGCACATTCAGTGCACTCAGAATGGGGGTGCTGATAGGCTGAGTTACTGTGTAGTGTTTAAAAGTAGAAATTACTTTTAAAGGGAGGGAACCAGGCCAAGGAGAAAGGCTCCATTGTTTATCAGACTTTGGTATAATGTTTGGTGAAATTCAAAGGATGGAGGCTGTTCACATAAGTGATGTCAGTACCTGGAGGATACAGGAAGAGCTGTGACTACTATTTAACAACTGAAATTCAATAGTCTGACTGCTTCAAATGGAAGGTTTGTTTCTTATTGTCAGCAGGGCCTCCTGTCTTTGTGCAGGTGAGAGCATTTTTCCAAGGGGGGCTAATAAGGTGGAAGAAAAGATTGCTCTTCATTCGATCACGTTGCAGCCTCCAGCAGTGACAGGGAGGAAAATGTGTTCTCTCCTCATCCTTTTTCTTTACTTTGTAATGCAAAGCTAAAAGAACTGAATATAAATACAAGTGAAAATATGAATTGTGAGGGTCTGTTTGTATCATGTCATCATCATCATCACCTCCATCTCCAAATTAATTTTTTGAGAGTGCAGTAGTGAGTGAGTTTCAAGCTCTCAGCCACCTATCAAAGCAGCTACCTCCAAAAGCTAATTAATATAATTTATTACTTATTAAAGCATATTACTGCTGTACTAGACTATATTTACACATTTGAGTTCAGAGCTGGTTATGTATTTCTATTTTTCATTTGAATTTCTACATTTGTGTTGTATTTAAAGGTTTTGTTACACTTTTCCCTAATCATATATAATAGAGGTGTCCAAAGAAGGCACTCCATGAAGAAGCATGGCTATGCCCTGCAAGGAATGAGGGTGGAGGCTTCAGAAGCCATCTTTTTATAGGCAGTAAAGCCAGATACTGCCTGTTCTACCTTCTTAGCCTTCTGCTCTTCAGCAGGGTCAAATGTTGATATCTGAGAGAGAAAACAGGAAAAAAAAGGAGTACCCCTGATACTCTGAATGGCTGATGTGGGGGAGATGCTGCTTTAGTCAAGGAATTCAGTTCTCTGCTGTTAAGGAGAGGGGACACAAAGGTGTTGTTGTACCCACAACTCCTTTTGCTGTTTTGTGTCCCTCCTCAGCAGAGAATATATGAACCTGAAAAGAAAATTGGAGACTGGGATTCTTCCTTGCCCTGGAAAATTAACCTTTTGGTATTTGAAGTAAATAGAGTATGCCTCACTCTGAACAATGGGAGTCCTATAGAAAGCAAATACAAGTATATTGGTAGACAGAAACATACTCCAAATTTTCAGTGTCCTAACTCTGCTGCCTAGTGTTAAAAATACTCACAGTGAGAGGGGAAATAAGTAGCCTAGGTATTTCATTGGTCAATGGGAGTGAATTTTAAGACTCTGCGTGTGTGTATATATATATATATATGCATATAATATTAAGAACAAACAAAAATTCTTTGAAGTCTTGAAATGATTCTGATACTGTTTTGCTAAATGTGTTTTATCAAATAGACACAAACATGCAACTAAAAGCACTTTAATGCTTTTTTTAAAAGGTTTTGTCAGGTTCTTAGAAGGCTACTACATTGTGTTAATAACAAAAAGAAGAAAAATGGCAGATATTGGTGGTCATGCAATATATAAAATAGAAGATACAAATATGATCTACATTCCAAATGACTCTGTAAGAGTCAGTCATCCTGATGAGGCCAGGTAAATAATGCTGGTAACCAGTCTATACTTTTTGAATATTTTCTAAGCAATGTTGGACTGCTACTAGAAATTTCAGTCATGGATTCTTTTGTATTAGTATGTCATTCAAGCCATTTTATCTCATTGGATGCAAAATAGGCTACAAGTTACGTGGCCTCTTACCTGGAGAGTAAATTCAACTGTCATAGTCTTCTAGAGTTTATTGTCCACATCTCCATGTCACAGCTAAGTTTAGCAAATCTGCACCAAAAAGTATCAAATATAAGCATTGTTCCTACAAGGGCAAAGTAATGCTAATACTGGTATGTACTGTTTGGGGCACTGATCTTTTTTTAGTAACTCTTGCATGATGTTAATCTCACCTGAAGAGATCTTTTGTGCCCTTCAAAGTGCTGAATAGATTATTAAATGATTCTGTGCTATCAGAATCTTGTGAATGTTGCAGTTGTAAAGGGTGGTGAAATGATTCACTGGTAAGTTTAACTGCTTCTTTCTTTTTGGGAACTTTTTTATGAAGACAGAAATTTGAGCCTTTATGTTTTTATCAGGGTAGGGTTACTTTGCTTCTATGAAATAGCAGGCAACTGGTATTGATAAACTGCTTTTCAGTCTGTATTGTGTGTGAATAGTCAAAAAGCAATGGTTTATGATAAACTGATGTCAGGTAATGAACCAAGCCAATGGTAAATATTAAAAAAGCTTCCATTTTAAGGTGGGATTGATCATAGACATCAGTCTCTCCTCTTAGTGTGCAGCAGATCATGGTATCTAACCTACATATTTATGGTGTCAGCCATTTTATCATTCAGACAGTGTTACAGTTTCTTTTGGGAATTTGCTAAGGCTATGACAGATTGTACGAGATATTTCTTTTCTTGTTCATTTATTTGAGAGTAACTGAAAAATTTTATTTCTTTTATAGTATTTTTGAGAGTTTGGTTGTTTAAATCCTGAAAATTTTGATGTGCATATGTGGAAAATAGAACCACAACTTTACAACTGCCTAAAGAAACAGAGTATGTATATGAGTAGACACTAGTTGGGTTTTTTTTTAAAAAAGGCTATTTGATTTATTTAATCCATATGCTGGCATTCTAGTGTAATTACCTGTCAAAACAATTACAGTAAGATAGGAGGGGAACATAGGGCAAGAATCAATATTTATGTGTAGTTTCTTTTCTTTGATCCTCTGAGTGACTTCTTATGGTCTGTCTGGTTAAAATAATAATTTTTTCTGCAACTTGAATTATTTGCCAGGTATCTGAGAATCTTTCAAAATGTGGACCTTTCTAGCAACTTCTATTTTAGGTAGGTATTAGTTACTACTCCTTTAAAAAAAAATGTGCACTTACACTTGGTACAAGATTATAGGTTTTGTTTTTGATACCCAAGACTTTTAGGTTGGTATTCTGGAGAACTAAGACACATGATCATGCTGCTGGTCCATTTTCGTCTGTGTATTTTGAACCTGCTTTCTCCTTCAACCAATTGGCTAGGAACTTAGTTTCCATTAGGTTAAAAAATATAAAACTATTTATGCCATGGAAAAAAGCAGGCACTGAAGCTACTGTTTCCACTGACTCTTCAGCCTTGTCAGATTATGCAGAAGTTCTCTCTTTGGAAAAGTATTATATTTCGGGGGGGTTGCTTGTCTTGTTATTTTTTCTTTATTGGTCTCATTTTCCATAAATAAAACTTTGCCTTGATTCGGGAGCAAAGATAGAGAAATAGGTCCTGATTTAAGATACACCCTCTATGGGGTATGTCTTTCATAGGGCCTTCTAGGCATTGCAGTTCTCTTGCTTATTGTTTCATAAATGCCATACCTAAGACAATTTTCTGTGTCCCAGCTACTATTACGTGAGATTTTTGGGACAGCACAAAAATGGGAGAAATGTGGTGATAAACCTGGCAGTAATAGTTAGAAGACTGGATGACTTAAAAAAAAAAAAAAAAAGTAAAATAATCCCTCTTGCAATTACCAAAAGGTATATCAGTCTAGAAGATGCTTCCTCTTGGAGAATGAAGACTTTCTGTCACAGCTGGATCTGTGAAGATAAAACCTACCCAAGTTTTATGTGTGTTTCATGTTTTTGCATGTGAAAGATTTTTTGCAGTATAAAACCTGAGTTTTTCTTCCATGCTTTGTCTCCCAGCCCTAATACTATACAACTTCCCCCACTCCTACCACTTTTGCTTGGAGATGACAAATTTGTACTGTTTCTATGGTTGTACATAGAAGGGGAAGGAGAAGATTCTTACATGACTTTAGTAAACACATTTATCATAAAATGAATCACAGAATGGTTTGGGCTGGAAGGGACCTTACAGATCATCCAGTTCCAACCCTGCTGCCATGGATAGAGACATCTCCCTCTAGACCAGGTGGCTCAAAGCCCCATCCAGAATGGTTTGGAAGACTTCCAGGGATGTGGAATCCACAACTTCTCAGGGCAACCTGTTCCAGTGTCACAGTACAGAATTTCCTCTTAAATCTCTCCAGTTTTAGTTTGAAACCATTCCCCCTTGTCTAATCACCATCTGCCCATGTAAAGAGTTGCTCTCCCTCCTTTTTATAAGCCTGCTTTAATTACTGGAAGGCCATAGTGAGGTCTTACTGAAGACTTCTCCAAGCTGAAACTGGAGAATTAAGATAAACTACATATTTCAAATTTCTTGTACAGAAAAAAAAATGAGTAGGTGACTTACACAAAAGTATGTTTTTGGCACAAATCCTGTGTGGCATAAATGAAAACTTTCCTACTGGCAGATAATTTACTGATTATGTTTTATTTTTCATTACAAGAACTGTTATCATAAAATGTTTTTGTGCTCTGTGTTTTAACTGCATATTTAGCTTGATTTCCACTTTCAAAAGGAGAAACATAGGATGTTACTAGTATTCTTTCTTATTGTTTAGAATCTTTTAAATTGATCAGCTTCATTGAAATTGTTCTTGGCTGAAAGCCTAACACATTTTTCTGCATGATTTTCATATAAATGCTGAGGAAAGTTAGAAATCAGTTATAAGAAAACATTTGGAGAGTGGGGGAAACAGCCTTTACATGTCTCTTCCTGGGACACTATTTAAAGATTCTGTTATATGCAAACAGAGCATGTTACAGACCTTTTTTTCCCAAACAGATGGGTCAGGACATTGTTATGGAAGTATGGTGGATGCATGGGTTACACTTTATTATCATTAGTGATAAATCTAAATGTCTAATGTTTAAATAACTTTTTAGATCTTTAATGAATATCCAGAACTTACATGAGGACCAATAATCATTGATGCTGTCTTAGACTAAAATGGAAATCTATGAGTATTTGTGATTTAAGTGTAGTGTGCATTTGGTTTCTCTTTGGGAAGAAGCCTAGTTGCTTTAAAAATTCAGCAATTAGTATGGAGTGTTATTAAAAGAGACATGAGATGGAAAATTTGTAACTCTTATGGAACCAATAAAAAAATGCCTTTTCTTTATTCAGCAGCCACTGTCTTAAGATGCATCTGTGCTGCAATCATAAATTTGGGGACAAATACAATTTTTTTTGGACCAGGCTTTTGGCTATTTTGAGTTCAGGTAGCAATTAGAAAGTAGCAGCACTTAAATCTCAGAAAAATGAGGTTGTCAATGTATATGGATATTTCTGGTGGAATAGCTCTTAAAACTTCTGGAATGCTTCATAGTGAATTAAGCTTCTTGATATGCTTCATTCAAAAGGCATGTTTAATTTTCAGTTAAAAGAAGAACATAAACACATTTTCAGCCTTTGTAAACTGTAAACAGTTTCTATGTTTGCAAAGTTTCTTTTGGAAATTATTTGTATGATTTGCCAGTACAGAATCAAAATCTGTGTATCTTGTTCAGAAGTCTTTTCTATTGGATAAAATAGTAGTGTGTTAAATATAAGTACAGATGGAGAGTAAGGGCTTTCAGAAAATTCTTCTGCATCTACAATTACTAATAAATCTTAACTGTCTATCAGTTACAGCTATGATCTGTCTCACTCCCTTCAGTATAATCTTACTGTCCTGAGAATGCCACTTGAGACATTAAAAACTGAAACAACCCAGACCCGACAAGAGAGCTTTGATATATTTGAAGATGAAGGACTTTCAACACAAGGGGGAAGCGGTAAGAAAGCACATCTAATTAAACTGATGTTGTTGGTCATTTTAAGTGCATTGAGTGTATTTTAAATTTGTTCCACTTAGGTTTACTTTTGAGAAACATTCAGGCCTTCTGTTGTTGTTCAGTAGTCTCCTAACAGTTGTGAGTTAATAAAAGGTTTTGTAAAGTGTCACTTACAGACATTTCAATTTGAACAGTGCGATTTCTAGAGGTGTGTAGTCATTGTTTTAAATTACATTGCAACTCAGGGAGATGACTGAGCATGCTGACATTTTTCAGCAATTGATTACTCAACTGACTTCTGAGTCTCCTAACAGGAGTGAGTTATAAAGAGAGTGGGAAGCAGTAACCGATTAAGTACCAATACATTTTTTCATTTTAGATTGGAGAATACTGACAACAGAGGAACTGTACAAAGTTAGTGTCATCTTGCTGTAGCAACCCCTGTCAAGAAGTCTAAGAAAAATTACTCATTTCAGTTCAAAACTTCAGCCTTTAGTTTGGGTCTAACATAAGAGTATAAAGATGAGCAGCCAGACAGAAAAACTGTTTTCTCTCCCATTTACTTTGCATGCCCCCACACACACACGTACAGAGAAACTTTCCCCTGAAATTCTTAATGTTGGATTTTATTCTGTTGAATGAAACTCCCATCCCCCCAAGAAAAAGGTATTAGTAACATGATCATATATATCAAGATACCAGAAACTGGTTCTCAAATGCTACAATATCAGAAAGGACTGTAAGGAGTAAAGAGAGCAATAATTCCTCTTCTGGAAAGACTCATATCTGCAACATCCCTCAGGAATCCTTACAAAGGCACTGTCTCTCTTATGTCTTCGTAAAAACAATAGGAAATGAAGATGCCCTAACCTTGACTCCATCAGCAGTGTGTGCTAGTCACATATATATTCATAGAATATGTGTAACAAATAGCCACCTGTCATTTAAGAATAAATTGTCACCAAAGAAATGCTGCTAGGAGTAAGAAAAAGGGAAAAATTGCTGGCTAAGTGCTTGTGACCAGCTTCTGCTGAGTGTGTAAACTCACAAAAATATTTTGGTTACATGAATTTTCCCTGGGTTTACAGTAATTTGGGTCTAGGTACCAATAGTTTTTTCAACAGCTGCATTTTCACCTGTAGTCTGTAAGGAGAACTCATCTTTTCCCTCCAGCAGAACATTTGACTGTTGCAGTTCTCTGCTATAATTGGCATTCATACTGCTACGATATAATTTGTCCTGTCAGAAACTTCATTTGAAAAAAGTGTACAAAACTATAGGAAATAGTATTCTTATCCTCTTTCTTCTAAGTTTCAGATTCATTCAATTCCCTCTACCACCTTTCAGTGGCAGTTGTCATCTTGGTCCTTGTATTTGGAACAGAAAAAGACTCAGATTCCAGATATATTAGAAACAGAATTTTAATTTGCAGGTCTACAATAGGTGTGCTTCTCGGTGTTAGTGCAAATTAGGGAAACTGTGTTGAATTGTGTGAAAAAGGATTGATGTGCATTATCTTCCATAACCTAGCAGGTAATTAGAGGTGACCCAGAACTGAGAAGCTTATAAAGTCCTCCTATGAGAGCATTTTTGCCTTAACTGGAATTCACAGCTTGTTTTCCCTTGTTATCAAATCTCTTGGTGCTACTATGCAGACATCTCTTTTCAGTACTGAAGTATATCAGTAACTTCTGCATGAAGGCACTCAATCACAACAGTGACTGGCAACTATAAAAAACTGCAGATCCTCATAAATGCTGGACTTCAGCATGTGCCTGGAATTATATGTGTTTGCCAGCCTTGAGGATGCGAGTAAATGATACACTGAATTGCAGTCAAGGGAAAATCAAAATGAAAATCCAGTGTCCTGGATTTTAAAGCCGTCCAATGCAGGTGAACTTGTTTCTTAATTGCTAATGCATTTTCATTGTAACAACTTCCTAGGTGTATTTGGGATTTGCAGTAAACCTTACGAAAAGTATGTGTGGAATGCCAAGCTTCTGGAAGCAGTAAGAACTGCTGTTCATCGTGACTGGCTGCTGTATATTATTCATGGATTCTGTGGGCAATCAAGTATCCTTCTACTGTTGTAATGAATTTCGATTTATCAATTTAAAAAAAAACCCCAGTTTGAACACTGAATTATTTCTTTGTCATATAAATACCATTCAATTTTATAATTATTGTTTGGCTTTCGTTTTCTTTACTTTTCTAGGTATTATGCTAAATAAGAAATATAGTTATTGTAAGAGGGCCCTAACACAGGTAGACTGCATTTTCATTGAAGGTCTTTTTTAAGCATGGGGTTTAGTAGTAAAAAGCTTGAGAGGATTTTTAGGCTCAGCTGCATTTTTTTCATAGATGTTTGAGGAAAGGGAGAAAAGCTAAGCAGAACTGAATTGCTGACTGATCTGGTTTCAGCTGCGTTTAAACCATGACACTGACATAGAAATGCTCTCCTACTAATCTTCTCTAAAACATTTTTTAATAACTGAGATTTGCAGAAATTCTTGTATTTACTGTCCTTCTGTTGAAGACGATGATAGAACTTCAGCCCTGCTGTGTGAAGAGGTACATGTTAAAGTCTCTTTTCTTGACTATATACTGTTTTAAATAGTTAAATGGGTCTATGTACACTGTAGCAGGAGGAGCAAAAGTCCAAATGCATACCACAGTCCAAAGAAATGTTGTGTTATGTGATAAGAATTTAGTGTGTTATGAAGACACTGTAATTTATTCCTCAACAGTATCATGTTAGTTCAAAATTTCTGGGGAAGCAAATACAATTATGAAGTTAAGGTTAGTGGTGTCTGCAAAATTTAATTTTGCTTTTTTACAATTGTAAGACTGTTGGTCATTGGCTTAGTCCCCAGACAAAAAGCTCTATCTGTTTCCACATACCACTGTTTCATTTGTGGTCTTACTTGATCAAAGCTGGATCTGACCACCAACATTATGCCTGCAGCTGCTTAGTGTGTGAGCAAATGTCTTCTTTTCTCTTTCTTGTGTCTCCCTCACACTGAGGAAACAGTGATAGAATCAGATGCCTAGTGTAACTATCAGCTTGTTTTTAGTAAAATATAAAGACTGTAGCCTGTTCGCCTCTGGCTTTCAGTTGTTGTTGCTTAAGTAGTTGCAAATTGATCTATTTTTCTAAACCAATAATTACAGGGTGACGAATATACTTCATCTGAAAATGAAGCTCCCAAGTTTTAATCCCAGTATTCACAAAAGCAGCATTTGCAATGCTAGGTATATCTTGTATCTATTTCACCTCCACTGTCATTTCATGAAATAGAAATGTTGCTTCTCTTCTGTATGTTCTGAAAAGTGGGTGATGTATTGCAATGTAGAGTCTCTTTTCAAAGTTCTTAAAACCGATTGTTGGAAAGGGCAATGTTCTCTTCCAGCTGCAAAATAAGTTTGGAAGTGATGCTCATCACTGTTAAGGTGATTTTAGTAAATCAGATTATTTCAGTTTCATACACCTTTGTTAGAACTTATTTTGGTGTGCATAAGGTAAGTGAACAAAAAATTGCATGTGACGTGTAAACCTTAACTTTTCTTTCAAGAGCTGTTAATATATGGTCGCCCTATATATGTCACTCTGATAGCCAGAAGATCAAGCAAATTTGCTGGAACACGTTTTCTGAAACGAGGATCAAACTGTGAGGTAAATAAAATACGATTTTAGGGGTTCTTTCCTCCTGCCCCTCCCCAGTATGAAAGCTTGAACTTGACTGACTGAAGAGCTGGTTTAGAGGAGTTTACGGTTTTGGCTATAAATTATGCTATTAGATAATTTTATCACATGTATCATTGCATTTTTCATTGGCATAATAAAGTTGTTCTTAAAATAATAAATTTAATAGTTGTAAATTGGCACTTGTTTTGGTTTTTTACACTTAGAGATGCTGTTATTTCCCAAACTGAGGGGAAAAAAATAAAAATATGGTAATATACACTAGGGACAAGTGGGAATATAACCTTCAGTGTTGTTCTCACTGCTGTGGTTCAGTGTCTCACAGTTTCTTTGTGCTCTGTTTGTAATGATCAATACTCTGTACTGCATGCGACTTTGAATGTCATATCTACATCACTTGTGTATTTTTGTTTGGTTTAGGGAGATGTTGCTAATGAAGTGGAAACTGAACAAATACTTTATGATGCTTCAGTTATGTCATTTTCTGCGGGGAGTTATTCTTCCTATGTTCAGGTTCGAGGGTCTGTCCCTCTGTACTGGTCTCAAGATATTTCAACTATGATGCCTAAGCCACCCATAACACGTGTGTACAAATTATTTTTTGTGATAGATTATGGTTAGGGCTGTATCCTAAAGGAACATCTGAGAGAATAAGTGAAAACTGAATTTGCAAAAACAAACAAATTGTCTAGGCACTTGTGCTCTGGGAAGCCATCATTTAAGGTTAAAAAATTGAGAAAAAAACTTCCGTCTTAGACTTCACGTTCAGAAATTAAATAGCAAGAGTTTCTGTTTGAAAAACTTTCTTTGTACTTACTTTGTGTATGAAGTTAGCTGCATTTCTCTTAGTGTTGTGGGTAAAATATTAAACCTGTTGAAAATGGTGGAAATGTCTGGGTTGAAATTAATGGGGCCAGAATAATTATTCCTCGTAAGCATTTCATGAAAATTTAAGAAGTTGCCTACAATTTGGCAAAGGGAATATTTTTTTAACAGCTTTTGCATGATGTCATTACTACCAGAGAATTAATACGTCTTTTGTGAAGAGTACTATTAAGGGAAAATTCTACAGCTCACTTATTATCATCTTGAATATATGTTTGTTTCAGTGGACCAAGCAGATCCTTATGCACATGTTGCTGCTCTTCACTTTGACCAAATGCTTCAAAGATTTGGCTCTCCCATTATTATATTGAACCTTGTGAAGGTACAATATTTTTAATATGTTCTATGTGTTAAATGTTTAATATTATGCTTCTTTCTGTAGAGTCTCTGTGTAATCTTGGTTATGTTCTAAACTAGTATTAGCTTATAAGTAGAATATTTTCTTCATAAATCTCATCCTACAGGGTATAGTACATAACTCTGCTTCCACTACAGCTCTTCAAAAAAAAAAAATTCCCATGTTTAGAGACTTCTTACAGTAACCTTTCACTGTTCTTTTCAGGTTTTTGCTATTACCCTTTAGCTGTAAGTCCGAATAAGTTAACCACTGAATTTAATTTAGCACTAAAAACTACTAAAATAGTATGGTTCCATGCAAAGTGAGGTTTGTAGGCTTCTTGGCAGGTAGTAGAGTTTGAAATATTTGAAAATATTATGGCAAAGACTTACCTTCTGTTGTTTGCTTCCATGACTGCTCTGTGTAGGAGTGCTTTTAAGACTGTCCAGGAGCCTGTAGGATCAACGTAGAATAGCGTTTGTTGACAAGAAAATGTCTCTTGCAGCCATAGCTTTTAAGAGCCATGGTGATTGTGTGAATCTGGGCTCACGTGACCTTGACATGTGAATAATTAATTGCTTTGAGTCACAAGGCTTTTGATGCAGTGACTGACATTGCCTCCCCTTCTTTCCCTCTCTGTAGATGTTAAATATTAAGATGGTAGAATTCATTTTCATTTATTACTCTGTGTACCTTGAAAACATTAAAAAAAAAAGAGCAAGGAGGGCTAAGGCCTCTAACCTGAACACCTTTTTTTTTGGATGTATCTGTTGCTTTTACACCAATGCTGAGGGCTTCTCTCTCAAGCACTTGATTTCTTAAATGTTGATGAGGTATATGTCCTCTTGTATCTGTCTAATCTAGAAGCTTGTTAATTAGTAATTAATTTATTAGGCTTCCCTAGGGTTTGTCTAAGACTGCTGTTAACATAGATAAAGCAGTTTTTATAGCTTAGGTTCAGGATAGGGTTTAGTTTGGGTGGAGTGAGAGGCAAGCCATGCTAATATAGAGTGCCTGCTTCAAGGCGAGGTTTGATGTTGCCCTGAGCAACATGAAGTAGTGAGAGGCATCCCTGACTATGATAGAGGGTTGAAACTAGATGATCTTATGGTCTCTCCTAACCCAAACCATTCTATGGTTCTATGAAAACATATGTTATATTCAGGCAATGGCAACAGAATTCTAATTTTTAGAAATTATTGCAAGACTGGGAGATGGGAGCTGTTGTTCCCCATCTCCTGCCTCTAATGGAGAAGAATTTCTCTTTGTCCTCTTGTACTCAGAACTGAATGTGATGTTTCTCTTTCTGCCTATCATTTTGCTTCTCTTTTGTCATTCTCCATTTCATCTACGTTGCCACTTTTGTTTCTGTGTGTTCTTTACTCTTACGGCATTCCATTTTCTAGCCAATGATTATGCACAGTTGAAACAGGTCACTTTTATTACAAATACAGATAAATTGTCAAAAACCTAAAATGTTCAGATTTTTCTATCTTTTCTGTTCTTAATTTAATTGTACTATTTATGAAGAACTGCCTGCTGTTGTTACAGCTTCCACTTTTGATTTCCATTATGTATACATGCATGTATGTGTGCCTGTGTATGGGTTATATACATTTGTTAATGAAAATTGTGATGTTAAATTCCTTTTCTTTTTGCTGAAGGAACGTGAAAAAAGAAAGCATGAAAGGATTCTCAGTGAAGAACTTGTTGCTGCTGTGACATATCTCAACCAGTTCTTACCCCCAGAACATGCAATTATATATATACCCTGGGATATGGCCAAATACACTAAAAGGTAGAAAAAATCCTTTCTGTACCAGTGCTTGTAGCTGCCATGCACAGATGGAAGCAAATGTTACTGAACAAAACAGCACCTTGCAAACAAAACAAGGGACTGTGATTCAGCTTACATCCTTTTCTGTAATCATACATTCCTTTTGTAATCATACATCCTTTTCTGCCTCATTCATATTTTTGAATCACAGAAAGTTTGGTAGAGAAATATTAGTGTGATGTAAATATCAAGGAGTTTTAGGTTTTTTATGTCTTCTGCTTCTAGTTTATGTAACATTTTTATCAAAAAGAAGTAAAATTGCTCAGATACAGTCAGTCTCTCTTTCCTGTAAAATCTAAGAAAAATATAGACATAATTACTGTTGGATTAATAAAGCTGTGATATGGGCCTGTTTTTAAATCATTTTTGTTATGGAAAAACTTTTCAAGTAGTGAAATTTTTTTTAGTATTAATGTATCTTGACTGTCTCTTGTTTTTTTTTTTTTTTCCCCTTCTCCTCAGCAAACTTTGCAATGTCCTTGACAGACTGAATGTGATTGCAGAAAGTGTAGTAAAGAAGACTGGATTTTTTGTAAATCGACCTGATTCCTACTGCAGTATCTTGCGTCCAGATGAAAAGTACCTCTGATTTATTTGATGCATAATGAATAGCACTTATTCCTTAGAAAGCTGTTTGGAATTTCTATGTTTATTAAGATACTTCTTATTTTAAGACTTACTGATTTGGAAATCACTGAATGACTTCTTTTGAGGCATACCAATAAGATAATTGCCATCTAAATGTTACTGAGTCTGTTGTTGATCAGTGGATTTTATGGTATTAAAAGTAAAAAGTTTAAAATGTTTTTTAAGTATAGAAACTGTATTTGTTTAGACTTCTGCAGATGAAGTCTCTCGAGTCCCTGCAAATCCAGAAGTAACTATTTGTCACTGATATGATCTGTTATTTTATAAACTTATTTGAAAGTCATTCTGTTTTGTTTGTCTTCCAGGTGGAATGAACTGGGAGGTTGTGTTGTTTCCACTGGTCGTTTGCAGGTACTAAAATATGCTTTATTAGTTCATAATTATAGTGATGTAGATCAACACTCCCAAAGAACAGTGAACAATTTCCCTTAAATACCTGATTGGTGACTCACAGACTGCTCTTAAATCAGTATTTATGGTACACATTATTACTGCTGTCCTTCCCAGAAATTTAATTGGGAATTAGGGCCTAAAGTTCTTGCATGGTAGCCCAAAACCTTATGGTATTGGAACTGTATCTTTGCTGGACTTAGTCTGAGAAATGCTTGTATTTTAAACTAGTTTCCATTACAGTTTAGTCTGTAATGTTACCAGTGCAGTGAAAGTTAAACCAGCAGCATTTTAGCAAACTACATCTCATAAAATGTTACACAGAAGAAGTGAGGAATAAGCATACTTAACCCTGGTAACGTACTGACATGCGTGAGCATGGGTTACTGACATTTTCACCAGTGCTGAATTTTTCTGTACATTGTTACAGTTTCCATCACTAAAAGAAAATAAAACTAGAAACACATCTTCCTTTAAGGTCAGAAAAGTACTGACTGAAATGCAAACCATACAGTATCAAATATATACCTGAATGTTATGGTTTTATACTCTGAACACAGTGCATATTCTTAAGAAGCATTAGTTGCTTTGACTTGCCATTCATAATTTTGTACTTCCTGTAAGTTAGAGAGCATGTGACCATTCTGTACTAGCTGATCACTGGGATATGTTTGTTGAGGGCAGATAAACAGCAGAGCAGATAGAATTTGATCCCTTAAAAAAAAATCAACCCTCGTTAGTTTTTTTTATGTTAGCCTTAACAGGTTTACCTGTAGTAGGAAAGTGATTATTTGATCTTTAATGATTTGAGAGTCACCAGTGACTTACATGTAAGCATTCAGATCACAGTTCGTCGCTGACTAGACATCTTGTGAGTGACATCCAAATTGTGACTTCTTCAAGGCTGTTTGTGAGTTGAGGGAACATGCAGTAGGTGTGATGATAAAAGCAAGAATATTTTGAAAGTAGGCATGACAGCAGTCTGACGTAGCTTGCTCGAGATTAATTGGTTTTTAACTTTTATTAGAAATGCCTTTCCTCAAATTTTTGTGAAGACATAATTTAATAAGACATCAAATCATGAAGACATTATTTGATAAGACTTAGCTAGTAGTAAAAAAGTAATAATCATGAGTGTAGTAATTTGTTGATTAAGATAAATCTTTTATTTGGATTGCTTTACCAGACTGGAGTTCTCCGAACGAATTGTGTGGACTGTTTAGACCGCACTAACACAGCCCAGTTTATGGTGGGGAAATGTGCTTTGGCCTACCAGCTGTATTCATTGGGATTGATTGATAAACCAAATTTACAATTTGATACAGATGCTGTAAGGTAAGATAGATTAATCGAGTGTGTCGTAGTTTTAATTTTTGAGTCAAGAGATTATGGAGAATTATGTCCATGCAGAAGAAGCATACAGTTATTGCTACTGGAATGATTTAATGTTTATTCATCCAAGATTAAAAAATCTTCCATACTTGAAATCTTGAGAAAATCCAGTCATGCTGAAAGTTTGATCTTCTGGAAAAGTATGTTAATCAGTCTTCTTATGAGATAATAGCTTGTCTTTATTCTTTTTATATGCCTAAACTTAAAGAGAAGTGTTTTCCTTTGAAATAAATTTAAGAAAACCTCCACCCCAGCCTTTTACACTTGTTTCAATTGCTTGAGGCAAAATGCTGACTGAAGGTGAAAACTGAAATAAATACATACTTTCATGGAGAATGCCAGACTGTATAGAAGTACATCTTACCTTGCTCTTCCCTCCTTTTTCTTTGGAAAAATTTCATGGGTTTTGATTTATTGAAGAAAAGCTTTCCAGCAAAATACTTCTTGCATATGAAGTGTCAATGGTACTTATACAAGCATCCTCAAACACTTCATGAAAACCCTGCATTTGTATTGAAATGTTTTGGAGGTCAGGGTAAACTAAGCTACTTGTAAATATGCTTCAGAAATTAATGTAGGAGTCTTTAAGGTGCTGTGGTTTTATTCCTTTAAACTGTTGTCGTCACTGAAACTTACGGCTTCATTGATGATTTTAACTAGTGGTTTGATAGCTTTAGAGCACGGAGACCTAACTTGTATTCAGAAAACACAAGTAGTTGGGCTTCTGTCCCCTTTACTTGAGACATACCTTCAGCTCCTCCTCTTTTTTTCTGTTAGTTTCCTGCGCTTGCCTGGGGCCTGGAGCCGGTATGTGGTGCAGAAACAGCCTCACCTGCAGCACGTTGGTTCACTGTGCAAGTGGTGGCTCCTGGCCTCTGGCCTGGTGGCCACGGAGGGCACCCACTGGTGGCTTCCTGGGTGTGCTAGCAGTGCCTCTCATCCACCATGTCCCAGCTGCTGGGAGCTGTATGTTTACCTCTGGGAACAAATAATTTCTGCTGCCAATACCAGTTGCTGTGCAGCCTCCTGGGGCTACTGGTCAAACAAAAACAAACCCAAAGAAGTAAATGAGATTCTAATACACGGTGTCATGAACTCTGAATGATTGGTGTGTAGGCAAGTGGGGTTTGGGTTATTTCTTTGGGGGTTTTTTTGTCTGTTGTTTTGGGGTTTCTCTTTTGTTTATTTAAAGTTACTTAGCAGATGTTTCCTCCTAATTGATCTTACTGTACTTGACCTTGTACAGAAGATTTGATGGACAGCTATTTAGTTTCTACAGAAATTGATTTGATGCTCGGATAAGTGTTCTTCATCCAGATCCCTTTGAGGAGAGCTTCAGTCAGATGGTTGCTAGGTTACCTATGCAATACCGTGTCTTTGTTGGAAACTTTCTTAGGGGAATGCTTTTGTTGTCTTGTTTTGGTGCATTTTGGTTTTAATTTTATTTTGTTGTTTGTTTCTGTCTTCCTTTTCAGTCCTGAAGGACTTCTTTCTTCTACAGGTATTACATGTAAATGCCCGAGTTACTTTGTCTTCCTATACTGATGTGAAACATGTTCCCACAGGTTTAGTGGTTGGGTTTGCTTTTTAGTTTTGGGGAGGGGTTGGGGCTTGTTTTGTTCTGTTTTGGGGGTTTTGTCTCTCAACTAAACTTCTAGTCTCTTTTAGCAAAATATCATCCTTGTCATTGTCTTGCTCAAGCAAGGCATTTCTGAGAAGCACTTTTGAATGTTATCTTTTAGACTGAGTGCCATCTCCTTAAGATAGCCTCTTTTTCTGAGACTGTTGTCTTGTTTTTGTCATTGATAAAAAGCTTGTTTAATTTTTGCTATTTGCACTGCTCCCAGTTTGAATGCTGTCAACTTCTTGATGCCAGAGGACTTCTTCACTTTTTTGCTAGCTCTCCTTGTTCAAGTCAATTCTTAACCAATTCTTTTTGCCTTCTGCTTACACCAAGGTTTTCCAGCTCCAGCAAATGTTACCTGACTGCCATACACTTCTCTTACAAGTCATGTTTATTCATTTTGTACCTTTGAGCCATCATTATTGTAACTGGGGAGGTTTCTGGAAGGTTATGCTAACTTCATTCCTGGTGTACTTAACAGAAAATGTAGCCTTGAGATATTGATATGTTCTGTCCCTTCTAGTGTATGAAACATGCCTTGGTTAGTGAAGATATATTGTTTGTTTTCTCCCCATTAAGTAGTATGACATGTTAATCTTCTTCCTGAATCTATACAACTGCTTGCTCTGTGTGAACCTCTTCTGTTATATTAAAAAGTAATGAAAATCTCAAAGTCTAAATCTTCTTAGTAATTATTATATCTGAATAAAATTTCCACATATTTATCTGAATAAAGGAGAAGAAACTGTATTGCATATGCAGAAAGACTTTATTATATTTTCTCTTTAAAAATTCTATTCAGAAGTTTGATAGATGACACATTTTGCTTTTCCTTCAGATTATTTGAAGAATTATATGAAGATCATGGAGACACGCTTTCTCTGCAGTATGGAGGCTCTCAGCTTGTGCACAGAGTGAAAACGTATAGAAAGATTGCTCCATGGACTCAGCATTCCAAAGATATTATGCAAACACTCTCAAGATATTATAGTAATGCTTTCTCAGGTAAATTTAAGTGCTTTCATTTAAGCTATTGTTTACAAAGCATCTTACTCATGATGTTTCAGTAATCTGCACTATGATCTTGTGACAGAGTTCCTCTATACTATAATTTCCAGGTAATTCAGTAATAGGTATTTCTCAAATAGGTAATTCTCAAATAAGTATTCTGATTTGATGAAATAGTGATTTATCCTATCTTGTAGCATGCAGACCTTTATTTAGAAAATGCATACATGTAGCACTGCATCTGTCAGTGACATTTGTAGATCAATAGAGAAGCAGGTAGGTGTTACTGAGTGTTAAAATGTTGGACAGAATGTTTTCAGCAAATATAAGGAAACCGATAAATCTAAACATGAGTAGAAAGCTTCATGTGGAGTATTTCTAGTGATGTTTCTGAGAGCTCAAAACAAAGCAAGCTGTAGTGCATGTAATTGTTTTGTGTGAATAGGAGCTACAAATGGTTAAATCTGTGGTAGAAAAGACAAAATTCAAAACTCAAGTAAATGAGCTATTTTTTTTCATTAAATAAGCTGTAAAATATTAACTTACTCCTTTACTAGCTCATATCACTCATTGGTAGAACACTGAGTGTTCTACTTTCTTCTGGGCAACATTGCTAAGGGAAAACCTCTTTGAAAAATGCTGAGCCTTATCTTTTGCAAAATAATAAAAAAAAGTGTTGGGTGTTTAGAAGTCTTGAAGAAGACCTGAAAGAATGATCAAAGGGCAGTCTAAGACATGTCAGAAGGCCAAACCGTGTTACCGTGTTATCAATATTGTGTCAGTCCTCTATTACTCTTTTTCACAAAACTTGCATAGGCAGGGGTAGAAGTACCTATTTTTTTTCTTCTTTGTAGTAGACCGCAATTATTTATAGACTGTGTGAACTTTAAAACAGTGAGTTGGGCAATGGCTAGAAATACTTCAGTAATCTCTGACTTCTTTGGCTAAAATTATTGTTTCTGTGTGTATAACAATGTTGAGAGCACACAATTCAGAGTAACTTTTCTGAATGTAAATCATGTAATTCGTGTATCGTATTTGCCCAAATTAAATGGGAAATAGAGAACTTGTTTATTTCAGTCATATGGTCTCTTATTATTTGCACTGGCAATAAGGTCTGGTTTCATCAATTCTTATGAGCCAAAGGTAGCACCCTTGCAGTGTCCCCTGTACTGTGATGTAGAAGATGGAACGAATCTCTGAGCTGTTCACTTTTATGCCAGCCACTGAAATGGTTAGGTGGAAGCCTGAGCAAAGTTCTAGGTCCACATTTGGGGTTGTGGTCTGTTTGCAAGGATAGTCATGATATGCATGTCTTCTAGTAATAAAAGAATTTGTTGTAAAAAAGATGTTACAAAAAAAAGAAAACTGTGGAAATAAAAACGTCCATCGGGTCATCTGAATGAACTTGTAGCAAAGTACACAAACAGACACTAGTCTTTACTGAAGTCAATACTGTCTTTGAATGAAGTTTTCTTAAAGGGTGCTGCACACTTTCCCCAATTTACTTATGATTTTGGTATTTGATCCCATTTGAGGCAATTATTTTTGACGCTTTAGGCATTTTTTGTGCTTGAAGATGACATTGTTGCAATGTGGCATTCAATGTCATATTTACTTTGTTTCATGTTTATTATGGAGTTTTAAAATATTTGTTTCAATGAAATTTAAAGGTTTAACACTGTCCAACACTGCCTGTTCAGTTGGCAACAGCTAGCTTGTTAATGTGGCACATTGAGAGAGATCATTTTGTTCTTTAAGTTTTCTAAGAAAGCAGAGAAAAAGGAAACAGTTTTAGAACAAGATTCTGATTTTCTGTACTGCATTTATAATAATAATAATAATAATTATTATTATTATTAATATTACTATCCATAATATGTCCTTTAAAATGCAAATAAAAATCTGAGGGCTAGCCAGTTCATGAATCAGTATTTCCTTTTGTTTCTGATACAAGAAACTTTTTTTTAATGCTTATGTATTTTATGTACTTGAATTAAACAGACTCAGAAAATTTTAGTGATTTGCTTGAAGTCATACAGTATATAAGATTCAGAGCAGGATTACAAGAGGCGTGCTATCACTGCCTCCTAAGTAAATCTCTTAGCTACACATGTACCGTTTGTCTATCATTAAAAATACATGAATCTAAAAATAATCTACTCTTATAAGAAAATATTTTCATCTGTTGACCTCAAAGCTCTTAGGATAATTACTATTAATTAAGCTGTACGGGTGAGAAAAAGTAAGACACATCAAGTAATAATTTGGTGGAGCTTAGAATATGACAAGCTAAACTGATGATTTAAACCACAGGAAACAAGTCCAAATTATTAAAAGGTGTTTGTGAAATGTAATCATTTTACTATGTTTTGGCAAGAAAATCCCAAAGAATTCATCATTTGTATGTTTTGTTGGAAATGTGCGTTGTATGGATATTGTTTAATTTCATTATATCATTCTTCAGTTATTTAGGCTGCAGTAAATTCACTAAGGTGTGTCAGATTTCCTGAAACTTGCCTAAATCCGTGCATGTGCTTCATGCACACACGAATAGGCAGCGGTGGGAGCCAGAGCTGCAGCGGGAGGTCTGACTTCTGCCAAGCCTGGGCTCCTGAAGGAGAAGCCAAGGGAAGAGGCAGCGTTGGTACCAGCCCCGTGTGCCCTGCACTGTGACAGAAGGTCTGCTCTAAATGAGGTTCCATTGTGCTGCTTGAAGCCCAGAGGGCCCTGCAGCAGTCATAGCACACTCTGAGGAGCAGAGAGAAGCAGTGTCTGAATGGGCTTGAGCTGTGCAGTGCTCCTGGTGTTGAGTGTGCCTCTTGTCTAACAGATGCGGACAGGCAAGATTCTATCAATCTCTTTCTGGGAGTATTCAAGCCTGCAGAAGGAAAGCCACATCTCTGGGAGCTTCCCACTGATTTTTATTTGCATCACAAGAACACCCTTGGTCTGTCACAGACCAGGCAAAGGTATTTTGCTGTTCTGTTTTTTATTTTGTTTGGTATTGCTCTAATAAATTTTAAAACATACACGTTGCTAATCAAATAATCAGGTCAGCCTGTCAAAAACTTGCTTACTGTTTTTTATGTTTATACAAAAGCTTAAAAAAAACACCTTCAAGAGATTACCAAAAAATGCTGAGCCTTGGTGTTTCAAAGGATATTCTTTAGTATGTTATTTTCCTGTTGTACTTAAAAAGAAGTCTAATTTCATATGAAATTCTATCCTTCAGTGTAAAATGTTTCACTATTTTACTGCAGTACAGTTATGTATGAATGTGGTAACATTCCACTAAGCAATATACAGGTGCATTCTTGATTGTCATATTTATTAATGGTTGAGTTTGAGATTATTTTATGAGGATAGCATTTATTTTCCTATGTACTGCACTTAGTCTGCAGCTGTGCATACCAAGAAATCCATGATTTTCTATATTCCTTTCAGTCTATGTCTAGCCTTTTTTGAAGACTATTTTTCTTCATTTGCATTCCACTGTAGTTGCATGGTAATGTACGGAAGTAGTAAAGTATAAAAATTTTAAAGTAATTTGATTGCTTCACAGAGGGAAATGATTTTGTTGAAGAATATGAATATTGTGCATTAAAAAAAATCCCTTTTAACAAAAAGGACAGTACTCAACTTGTCAACTAAATAATCTCTTAGGATTTTGGCTGGTTTTATCTTTGATCATTCTGTGAGCCTTAAAGCTCTTTAGTACAAATGGTAGATCTGAATATCTGCATTTAGATTTTTGGCTGGGGAAAACTGCAAGTGTTTCAACAGTGTGATCAGTCCCTGTTGGCTGCTTATTCTGTTAACCTGTCGCAGCAGCTGGCACATGCTACAGCTCTTTCTAAATTTCAGTCCTCTTGTATTGTCTCCTGAGGCTTTTCTTAAAGATAGCTTATATGAGCCATACAACCAAATGCTACTTCAGGCATACATTAAACATGCAATATTAATTTTCTTGACTACTCGTTCTGAACATCATTGTATGTCTAAAATTAATTCAGCTGATATATTGCAAATATGCAAATGTTCTAGTCTCCCTTTCATCTGTTACTCTGTTAAAACAGCTATCTCTTATTCGTCACAGATACTGTTCTCAAATGAGGTGGAATATTAAAAAGAAATGTTGGTACTCTTCATTTATTTGTTAATTAGTTTTACCTTTCATTCTAACCAGAATTTCTTCTGAGTAGTTATAATATACAGTCAAGATGTTTATTATGTGAACAAAATGACACCTTCATGTAATAACTAGGTGAAATAAATACATGAAAAAAAACTCCTTTAAGTAATTTTTTGGTTCTACCAAACATTTGGAGAAGTTCTTTGTGTAACTTTTTCCTGCCTGTGTGTGTAGTGCCTCTTTTGGATTCCTTGGGCACAACAACAAAGAAATAATGACACTCATAATGAAGTCAAGGATACAGGAGATAGAAGATGATGTTTCCTGTCATTTAAACTTCTTTTGACTATCTGTGCTTTTCCTATATTGTAATTGCCTCCTCATCAGGAGGAAGATATTTAATAACGTTCATATCTTACTTCTATATAATTTATGATTCACGTGAAAGGATGGTGAATATGGAAAAGGAGACTTTGTGTTGCCATGTTACTTATCATTTATGCAGGCAACAAAACTGGGTATGTCTGCATAGTTTCTGAAGGCACTGGAGAAAGTAGCTTACTAGCATGGCCTGATACAGGACTTTGAGAAGAGGCAGGACCATCAGGCATAACTCATTCCTTACTGTCTAGGATATACACAGTTCTTGGAACTGAAGTGTGTTTTCCTGCCTGTTCTGTACCATCTCCTAAATCCCACTAATAAGTCTATCCCTGGCTGTGGGAATATACCCACTGTGTCTGCTCCAGATGGCTACATTGACAGGAGTAGGAGACAATCACATAAATACTCTGATTACAGCCCTCACAGTATTGTGAATACACGTGTATTGGAAATAAAAATCAATGAAGACAACTGTGTTTTCATTCCATGTAATGAAATAGAAGAAACTATCAGAAAAAATAAGAAAAGAAATTAAAGTATATTTGAGAAGAGTAAAGCTGTGTAAACATGAATGAAAGATAAAACATGCTTTGTTTTATGAATGTTGCTTGACTTCCTTTGTTGTTTTACAGAAATCCTGAATAAGCTTCCAGCAGGGCTTAAATTTTGCTGTTAGTTATGCCAACAGTTCTCAGGCTTATGACACCTGTTACATCAAAATGTATTTCTTTGTGTAGAAGTCAGCTGCTTTGACAATCATCCGATTTTATTATCGTTGACCTTCATTTCTTCATACCTTTTTCCTAAATTTTGGGATCTGAATAACATGTGGGAGGGGATGCCTTCCCCCCACTCCTCCAAAGACCAGAACAAGAGAAATACATCAATACTTGTGATATGTACTAAGACTTTAATTTTCAGTGCTGTGGAGGTAGGCACCTGAAATGCGTTTTTTTAATGGAACAAAGCCACTCTTCTGTCCATAACTATTGGTATTGAGCTTCATTTGTTTAAATTTTCTGATTTGAGAGCAAAGTAGTTGGAAAGGGGCCTGTTGAACTCCACCAGCCAATTCAACAATGCTGAAGTGATACTGTATGGATGGGTGAATGTTATGTGCAGACTGGATAGGCTGAATACAAGATCCCATCTCCTGTATTGATTGCAGTTCTGTTTTTCCTGTACAGCTATACTTACTGGTGGACCACAGGTGTGCTAAAGCATTTACCTCTTCCTTTTGATGAAGGTAGGACCCATATTTGCTCCTTGCCTTGCAGAGTATCTTGAAAAAGACATTTTATTTACAAATGCTTTTTGACTGTTTTAGATCCCAAATCTGAAAAAAAAAAAGTGTTTCCATAATGGTTTCTAAATACTTCGCCTCCCCACCCCCACCAAGGAGATACGATTTTTCAATTGCAGGTTGCAAGAGCTACCTAAGTGGCTAAAACTTGACCTTCATATGTTTATGAGCCAGGGCACACTTAATTGTTTTTTCTTTTTTTCTTGTCTGTTAGCCTATATTTATAATCTGTGCTGGTGGTTCTATTCCTGTTGCAGAAGATACAATATAGCTAGTGTGTCTTATTTCTCTGGGGTACTGTGGAGCATGTTTTATTAGGAATTTTCATCATGAAATGAAATCAAATTATAGTGTTTGATAATGCATATTTATTAAAGATGTGCAATGCATCTTCTTCATGTCATATTTCCTTGTCTCAGAGGGGATATGACTGTAGGAAAAATTGCCTGGTATGGTGGCTAGGTGAGCAGGCTACTGTTTGATTAGATTTTTGCAGGAGTCAGTAATTGCTAGTAAAAAGATTTTTTTTTTCTCCCCCCTCAGTGACATGTGCTGAAAACAGACGCAAGTTGACAGTGAAGAAATTCCACAAATACGAAGAGGAAATTGATATCCACAATGAGTTTTTTAGGCCATATGAGTTGAGCAGTTTTGATGAGACTTTCTGCTTGGCAATGACCAATTCTACACGGTATATTGGGATGTTTTGTGGCTCTAAATCCTCGACTGGGAGTTGATTTAGTGTGAATTAAATATGCATTTGATTTATTTGTTAAATATGTGTAATTTCAAATTTAGCAAAGTTCTTGAAACTAAATCACAATGTTACATGGAAATGTTACTCTAAAAAAAGTCTGTTAAAATAGCAATTAGATTTCCAATTATTTTTTATTATGGAGTGCGTAATGTCTGGGCACTTGATGGCAGAGAGATGAACTTTTCTCTGTTGACTCAGATCACAGAGGCTGCTTTCAACACAGTTGTTTTCTCGTTGTTCTGCTCTTGTTTTGCAGTTGTTTTCTTCAGTTCATCCAGTTCTCACAGCTGGCCAGATATTTTTGGGTCTTATTTTTTGTTGGCAGCAATCAGCTGGATATTCTGAGCATAATCTGAATCATGGTTTGGCTAAAGATTTCCAGGCAGATTATGTTTCATGTAGCTGTTTGACACAATTTGAGTGTTGGCAGCATTTTGAAAACAATGTACAAAACCCTGAGTTACAGGGTTTCTTTAGTGCAGGAATGGAGCACAATGTTTTAGCATCTTTGGCAAGTGGTGATACTTGGAGCTGTTTTGTGGGACTAAATAATGCAACTTAAAGCTTTTTAAATACCTAGGTTATATATACATCAACTTGTAATGGTAAAGTTACAACTTGATATCTCTTTTTATGATGATTTTTTTTTAAATTCACAGATAGATGTTAGAGGTGGTTCTTCCAGAAAATTTAAAAATTTTATGTGTTGAACTGTGTTAATGAACACTTTTTCCTTTCTGTTTTGACAGAGATTTTATGCCTAAGAATGTGGGAATTGATCCAAGTCCATTTACTGTTCGTAAACCTGATGAAACTGGAAAATCTGTGTTGGGGTAAGTCTGAAATCAGAAATTTTGTTCTGGTTTAACAGTAATGAAATTGTAATGAAAATATATAAACTCTTACATGTGTGTCTGTGAAGCATATTCTATGTTATGGGAAATAAAAAATTCATTGGTGTTATACTGTAGAATTGTACACTTTCAAAATCACATCTGATTTGAGATTTTTATTTGACACTAGGAATTCTTAATTCCAACTTGTTTTCTCTTATTCCTCAAAGTGAAACTCATGAGAAGATTTTATCTATAATATACAGAAGTTATTAAAATTTGATCATCTCTTCATCCTAGTGGCAATTCTATTCTCTATTGGCGTTGACAGCAGTGCATATTTTCTTGTTGTCTTTAAAAAAATGATAAATTTTTCATAAACAGTACATATTCTGAAACAGAAATAAATGCCAATTTCAGCATAGTCTTTGATAAAAAAAGTTACTAAAATATTTATTGATAAAATTTTATAAAACAATCAGCAGCAGTTACTGGGACAAATGAATGCTTCATTTAGCTGCTTTTGCATCCTGGACCTGCTTTGTTACCCTATTTATTCCACTGCTGTCTTGATTGCTGTGTCACAGAAGGGCTATGCAGAATCTTCCTGAATTCAGTCTCTCTTTGATACCTCATATTAAGGAAACATTTTGTCAGTAGTTACTGTGCTGTCACAACATTATCAATTCCTCTGAAAACTCGCCCTTCTGTTAAACACTAGAACATTCGACTGTCTCATGTGCTCTGATCCTCAGGGTCTCATTGTCAATAAATGTTGAGAGCAGACTATGCTTATCAGCAATGGAATCTCATTTCATCCTACTGGGAATAAACAGGAAGACTGTTCAACTGTTACACAGTTTATCTCTGCTAAGAATTGTGAGTTTATGAGTATTTTGAGGATAAGCTTTATTCTTCTACTTTGGTATAATGTCAGATTTTGGACTAACTAATTTGTCTCTAGATACTCCATTAAATTCTTGACCATTATATAGTTTTCTCAGGCACTTTTATTCAAGCTCTTCACTGTGATTTTTAGGGGTTGATGTGAGACAGAGAATCAGCTCCATCAAAGCTGCTTTCCAGGACTCCCTGTGTATCACTTATAAGGCTTCCGCTTCGTTGACTGTGTTGTAGGGTAAAACGTGGCTTCACTCTTGCACCTCAACCCTATTTAGCCTTGCAAAAGGTGGTACCTTTGCCTTGCACATTTGTCATCACATTTTGATCGAAGACATTTCTGAAGGGTTTGGTGATCTCTTTTTTCCTGTAAGTGTTTGGGTCCCAAGGATGCTTAGATCTTGGCTGAGTACATGTTGGGAGTGAGGTGAGGATAACACTCTTACTAGTGTTTGGCTACTTGCTCAGTTCCTCAGCTTTCAGAAAGGACTGCTTTTCTTGTGACCTTCACCTCATTTAGAAAAGTAGGGAAAAACCCCTTAATCTTCCCTGAAAAGATTGCTTATGTCTTCATAACTTTCTGTAAATTTCAGTCCAAGGAAATGTCAGGTTCTGCTGAGGCAGAAATCAAACTTGCCCATGGTGTTATTTTTCCCAAGGCATTTTGTTCCAGCTCTAAGACTTCTTCTGATACGATAATGTCCTCAGGGGTGGGGTATGCTCTCAGATCAGAGCCTTTGGAAGGACTTCCCTGCTTGTTTGTACATGTTCCTTGAGCATATAAAGTGTAGCTAATTCAGTACAGGGATAAACTCCTGTGAGAGTTTGACTTCAAGAGGCAGCACTCTATAAAGAGTCATGATGTGCTCCACTAGGGCTCGAGTGATGCTGATGAGAGCACTAGACCTGCATCTCCAAATAGCATTTGCATCAATCTATGTGCTGTTTCCACAGCCTCTTAGCATGCTGCTGTCTTTCTTTAGAGTGAGTCACACACAGTGTCAGTGATACATGGGACAGTCACTGCAGCAAGGAAGAGATGTTCCTTCCCTATTTCCAGGGATTTGTCTATAAACTGTGTATTCATTAGTTAATGTCTATTCATTAACTGCCTTTCCTGAAAGATTGTGACAGTGTCTGAGAGGAAATTGCAACTAAATACCCTTCTGTGGCCAGCACGAGAGGATTCAGAGGACATAAGGCTGGTATAATTCGTGATGGGTGAAGTAATGTGCACCTTTCAGAGTGCATACAGTTAAATCCAGTATTAGCCTGCTTACACAGAAATGCTGTATCTTACAAATAAGGCACCTCTTTATATTGACCAGAATTTCTTGAGTGAGAAATACATACTGGATAAAGAAATGTTGCTGATTAAAGAACTGAATTGAGGGGAGAGGTATGGAAAATAAAGAAAAAAAAGTGACATTACCATTAAGATTTGGAACCAAGATTAAGAAAGCTACAGGAGTGGATATTGTTATTAATCAGAAAGTGAAACTTTTTTCCAAGGTGAAAACCAAAGATGTTATGTCTCAAGTAATTTTTATTCCTTTTTATTTATTCAGTTGTGGGGAGGGATTTAAGTAAAGAATCAGAGAATCAGTGAAGAAAAACTGACAGAATCCTTTGGGCTGTCTTTAAATGCTCTGGAATAAGAAGAGATTGAAGAAGAGGAATCAATCGAGGATTGTGGAGATGAGCAAATAGTTTCCCCAGAGGTTAAAACTTATTTCCCCAGAAAGATTGTAACCAAGATTAAGAGTTTTAAATATTCATTGCTAATATCTTGCTGATTTCATAAATACACACTGCCTTTCCTAATAGGAACAAAAATAATAGAGAAGAAGCTGTGCTGCAGCGCAAAACAGCTGCTAGTGCTCCTCCACCCCCAAGCGAGGAAGCAGTGTCGAGTAGTTCTGAAGATGATTCTGGGACAGATAAAGAAGATGAAGGTGCTGTTTCTCAACGTTCAACTCCGGTAAAGGTGACTGATACAGGAGACAATACAAAAATTACAGAGGTAAGAAATTACTGTGTTAGGCAAGAAGGCTTAAAATTCACATTCCCTTAAAAAAATGTTCTAGAACAGTCAGAAGTAAAGCACTGAGAAATTTAGTGGAAATGGTCTCCCGTGTAATTTTTTTAATGTAGGTATTAGCATAACTGCAGTACAACCTGTGGTAAACCTTTTCTGTTCTTCTTGTCATGTAATAGTGAAACACAAAGGAAAATAGCATTAAAAAAAAATACTGTCAGAAAACTATGGTATTTGAAAGGTATTTGGGTCATTACATAATGTAAAATGCACCTATATTAGTGTGTTAATTCAGAGCAGTACTGCACTTCTGATTATTGTCCCTTACCATGCTCTGGCAGACATCGTGAGGAGGCCTTCGAGCATGCAAATGAGATTCCTTTTCTCCAGGAATGTACCTGATCTACCTACTTAACATTTAGTCCATGGGAGTTAATCTGGAGCAAAGCCCCTGAAAGACATGTACTATGAACCTGAGGTCCTGAGAACCACCTCTTGGAATTACAAAGCAATCCCTTTTGGACGATGCCACTTGCTTAGGTTGATTAACTGTAAATTAATGTTCATTCTGTCTAAATTTTAACGTGGTTTATGTGAACACTTTTAAATTGCTGTTCCATAATTATATGGTCTGGCATTTAAAAAAAAGAATAACTAACTTCAAAAATGTGCATGATAATGTTATCGCATAGGTCCTGTGCTGTTATTGCTACTAAGGTTGAAGATAATGGCAGTGAATAAAATAGTGAACTAAATTGCGTTTGCCCAGTCAGGTGGAAAGAATGTATATTTTCAGTTGTGGGTTATTAATCTTTTTTTGCTAGCGTAACTCCCATTTTTTTTAATCCCTTGGGTGTTTATTTAATGAAAATAATGAGATGTATGAAGAGCTATGGAAGTATCTATTTTATTAGTTCGTGTAATAGTTCTTCTAATTCTTTCTTGTAGATACCCATTTTAGATACCATTGAAAATGTCTTAGCAAAAGGTTATGCTAATGGAAATGATAGAAATTTGGAAAATACTTACGTTGTCTGGGGGGGTTGATTTTTTTTTTTTTAAGTCACAGCTAATTTAAATGTTACAGTATTGTGCATATTATCACTTCTGAAGAAAATGGAGTATTTATGACCTCAGCGTGAAATGTAGTGCCCGATAGGTAACAGACAATTAAACTGCCTTTTTTTTTTCTTTGCCACAATTTAGATTTTGATTCTATTCAGTCTTTAGCCTAGGGTTCTGTGTTCTCAAATAATGGATTTTCAGCCTTCAATAGTACAATCGTGTCTTCTTCCTAAGCCAGTACAAGCACATTTATTTATTTGTGTTTATGCAAGATATTTTATCTGAAAGTTTTCCATTATCTCTGAATAACAGAGTACCTGTTCTCCAGCAAATCAGATTGTTTCTAGATTTTTTTAAACAAAAATCCAAGTTGAAATGTTATTCTTAATTCATACTATTGCATAATTTGTCTCACATCAGATTTTCCCTCTGTTTTGAGCACACTTCAGCACTCAGATCTAAGATACCTTTTTTAGATTTTTAAGATGCTTAAATGAAAGATGCATGTAAACACAAAGTATGATCTGAAACATTTTTGAATTTCAATGGCTTAAAATTGGGTGAGCTATTCTGACTTTTTAGTAATGATATGAAGAAATATATTCCAATTAATTAGCACCTTTTCCTACATTGAATTTTAGTCATAATTTGCATTGTTCATTCATGGCAGTCCTTATTATTGGGGGAACCAAAAAAGCTAGTTCCTTTCTGTTCACATCTCTGAGAAGTTAGTAACAAATGCATTTATACTTCTGGTCAGGACATACCTTTCTGAAGTTCTTTGACTTTGAATCTTTTTGAACTAAAAGAAACTGTGTTTATATTTGACTCACAGTCATATGTGTCGTGTCAGAAAGCCCCCCTCAGTTTAGCACTGAATCACTAGGCACAGTTAGTGAACTATTGCATGTGCATTGATTCCTTGTTATAGTTGACTGACATGATTGCATAATGTATAAAATAAAAATAGTTTTGTTCAACCTGATGTTTGTAATTATTGCAGAATTGGCAGCAGGAAATGTGAAAGCAAATGTGGGAGCATGTTCTGAACGAATATGATTTATTCTGTATTAAGTTTCAACACAGAACAGAATTTAATAACTACACCATTATGGTCTATTAATATAATTTATTCTCCTAATATGTTGTTTTATCTGATGTTATCTTTCAAGAATTCTTTACTTGTTGAATAAATGTGTTAATATTTTTAATAAATTATTTTTTTTTAAAAATATGTGTAAGCTAATATTGCTGTGGATGTGAGAGACCTGTTTGTTTCTGTCTGCACTTTTGAAATTATATTTTAGTTTTTAAAGAAGTTCTTTCTTAAGAGCAAACTTTCTTTGGATGTTGTTATGGTATTCTTAGTCTGAATCTTTCTTATGTTCCAGAATGTAGTGCAATCAACAAAAGATGTGTATGGGGTCAATCTTTCAGATATCCCTTCAGAAGATGATCTTGCAATATATGCAAGGTGAGATGAATTTCCAGTGGTAGTCAATAAAAGATAATTCGAGCTAGTTAAGGGCAGTTTGTCAAAGTGCTTCCTTTGTTTAAACTTATTTAAATGATAAGTTTTAAAGAAATTTGCCTATATATGCTATCTCTTTTTCCAAATCAAACTGTTTTCAGCTGTCTGTGTCAACTCTAATTTCAGTGGAAGCTATACAGATGTCTCTGAAAGCAAAACTTGGAGCTTAAATCAAATGAAAGATGCTTTAAAAGAAATACATGTCACTTAATATAGTCCTAGAAATTTAGAAGTAAATTCAAAGGAAGTCCATGTTCCATTGATAAGTAAATTCCACAGGAATGGTTCCATGATTTTAAGCTTTGTAATCTGTGGGGTTTGCATTTTTCAAGTGTTGAATTACTCCAATTACTCCAGTCAATCATAATGAAATAACTCATTCTGTAAAAATGCACATAAAGTAATAGAAATTGTCTTTTTTTTTAACATAATGTCATATAGAGATATGTGTTAACTGTTAACTTTTACTCAAATTTAAATAGTTGTGTGACTTTTTGAAGGAAACACTGCGTCACTTTAGAAGGAAATTTCTGATTCATATTCCTCCTTTTTTTTGAAACATCCTGGTCTTTTGAGCTTGAAATAAAAGCTTGTGGATATTACAGGGAGACCTTGAGACCGTTACTAAATCTGGTATAGACTGTGAGAAGAGTTGAGGAGAGCAGTCAGAACAACTCACACTGTAGAAGCACAGATATCTAAGTGACAGATACTTGTCGTGTAAGTTTAGAAGAGGGAGAAATCAGCTTGGCCCTTGCCATTGTTGGAGTTCCATGAAACAGTGGCATGCAAGTATATGTTGTCTGTGGGTTCGTGTGCATGTGTATATCCCTGAGCACAGTGTGTGTAATAATGTTCCCTTGCACACTGCATTTGGATCAGCATCTTACTGCCACTTGTTCTTAATAAAGGGTTTTATGGATTCAGACCATACATACAGGAGATGAGTAAGACACAGTGTAGTCCAAGACAAAATTCAGCTCCTTAGGTGGTCCAGCAAGTTCCCACTTGCATTGGTGGGCAAGCACCAAGGGGTCACCTCCCAGCTCCAATTAAAGAAAAGTTTCTTCTTTTATTCGAGGGTAACTTGGACTGTTATCCTCTAGGAGACAGGTGTCACCATTCCTGCAGGAGCCACAAACTGTCTTCCCCCCAAAAGCAATCAGGAACACTGTTCGGAATTCCCGTAACCCCTTACACAGCACTGGTTACATGTTGTTCTTGTTAAAAAAATATGTAGTTATGCTGTTGTTCTCAAGTTCTCTCTTCAATATCACAGAACAATGCTGATGCCAAAGAAAAACTGGTTCAAATTTTCCTTTATTTCTTAAACCAGAAATTATTTTGAACATTTTGATGTTTTTTTCTGTTTAACTTGAACCAGAAGTGAATAGAATAATTTCAGTTATAGATGAACTAGAGCTTAACCAAAAAGTTACTCATTGAATTCCCTGGTGGAGGAGGTTCTTTCCTGAACTGCAGTATTTTTCCTCGAAAACTAGTCAGAATCATGGCAACTAATTACTGGGAATCAGTTGGAGAAATTTAGGTCCAAACTGAAGACCCTCCTAGTTCCAAAAGTCTTTAAATGCTGTTGCCAAGAGACCTTCTCATGCAAGATATTGGAAGTGCAAATCAATGAGATTTTCTTAGGAAACCAATGTTTCAAACATCTGTTTATAATGCAGAATTAATGATGTTTGAGAAAAAGGGTGTAAGAAATCTACACCTCATCTCAGAAAAGCACTGTGTGTATATTGAAGTGAGTACTTGTGAGACATGCATTGAAATGGCCTTGTGTGCATTTGTTTTCATTTTCTAATGTGTAATAGCAGTAACTACCTTGTTATATTTGAAACCTTCTCAATTTTTAAGGGAAATTTTAATTCACTGTGATCTCTTCTAATTTGGTGATATGTGGTGTTGCATCCTGACTTAGTTCATTAATACACTCAAAGCATTTTTTCTTTTTATTTAAAAATCTTTTTCTGTTACTTTAGGTTTAGCTACTTCTCTGGCTACTGCTCTTAGCCACTTAGCTACTACTCTTTTTTCTCTAAAATTCCCATTTCTCCCTATTTCCTACATGCTGAGTCATTTGAAGATACTACACTTGAATAGTGTTAAGGAGGATGTTTCTCATTGTCTCTGAAATTTTTAACTTCCTCTGTGCCTCTACCTTTGTTTATTTTTAATTTTAACCACTAGAAAATTGATGCAAATTTGACAACTATCCTTTGATATAGCAGGTAGTTATTGTAGTTCTGCAAATGGTCCCATGTGAGCTGGTGTCTACTGTGAGTCTCTCTGTTCAGACGAACAACTCTGTGTTAACATCCAGAATTGCAGCTATTTCCAATTTTATAATTTCTTCAGGCTGGACTAACATTCAATCTATTGTTCATGTAAAACTGTAAACCCCTTGGAGGCTTTGAAGCTCCCTATTCATATCCTTTTTAAGAAAAAAAAACAAACCTTGCATTTATTTCATTTCCTTCAAGCAATGCAGGTTTTAAAAATAGAATAAATTACAAATTCTTTATCTCTTTTAGCTAACAAGACATAGTGCTATTTCTGGTCTGGTGTGCTGATTTATGTAATAAAGGATGTTAGTAAAATCTATACTTTCCAAAATGTACATCACTTGAGAATAGCAGCAATTTCTTTCACAGTATGCTTACAGTTCTCACATCAAGCCTTTTTCTATTATTGGAATAAGGGAGATGGGGATGTAAGATCCTGACTTCACATGACATTGCTGGACATGTTACATGTTTTTTCATTGTTAGGATTAGGGTGTTGCAGATTCAAAGTACTTCAGGTTAAGTTACTTTACATCAACTGATCTATATTAAGCCTATTTGCAAATGCAAATTAAAAGTAATTTGAATCTATCAGACCATTTTCACTGATGGCTGAGATAATTCTCGTCAAAACAGAAATCACAGAAGCACAGATTGGTTGAGGGTGGAAGGGACACGAGGTCCCTCAAGTAATTTGAAGATGTGTGCTGCAGATCAACTGTGCATGGTATCTTACTGACATGGGGTAACTTGCTTGTGTGCATTTAGGTCTTGTTACTTTCAAAATATTGAATAATTTGAAGAAGTTAATTAATATACTTAAGCAATTACTTTGCCTTTGGTTTTTTAAGTTGGTTTCAATAGCAAGCTCCTGCACTAGGAGATCTTAATTATTTTGATTTCCACTTATAATTCTCTTATTTAGAAATGTAAGTATTTATTCCTTTAACGTCCAAAGTTATGTCTCTGAGGCTTTTGTTCCTACAGTATAGGATCTGCATGGAGCAGAAAGAAAAGCTGCAATAACTTGTTTAGGAACACGTTAAAACATAGTAAATATTCCTGAAGTAGACCAGTAAGACTTCTTAAGCTAAATGGAAGCTCACTGTTAAGAAAAACCCTCTGCCTCAGAAAATTAAACTAGTAAATCACAACTGACATTTACTTGTCTTTTCAGTGTCTTTTCAGTTGGAGAGTGAACAAATTGAGTGCAAGATAGCTGCATATATTTACATTTGAAACTGTCTGACTTTTCCTTCTATTCTGAGTGACTAAGATTAGTGATAAACTACTTTTCAAAAGAATTTGTTCCAATTCATTGCCAAGAAAAAAAAAACCATGACAGTATTTTCCATTGGCAGTGTCTTCCACCAAATATTTGGAGATGGGGAAATTGTCCCAAAAGGTTGTGCTTGTAAATAAGTGATCTGGACTCAGAGTGTTTCAGATGAATAAACTAGATTGAATTCAGCAGAGGACTAACTTAAATCTGAAACTTGGGAGACTTTGTGTCTTTTGCTGATTTTTCCAGAGGCTATTCCTCTGACTGATTGCTTTGAAAAAGACATAGGAAGTTGACTGTAGAGGGCTGCCTGTTTCTTAGGGGAGGTCTGTTTCTCTCCCATGACATACTAGGTGACACCAATTGATAAGCGAATCTTTTTTCAAAGGAGGTTCTGAGTTCATGCATGCACCCTCTATGAACTTTTAAGAATCTCTCTTGTTCACCAGAGAGGTACATCATGATCAGTGACTTACATAGCAGGACTCAAAATCTCATTTCTTAATGTCATTTTCTTTTGCTTGATGATTTTTGGGGGATAGTTCTTTTATTTTTTTTATTTATTCTCCAATCTACTGCTTTTCACAGGTTTGTTCAGCTGGGACAGAGTCAGCATAAACAAGACAAGGGGAGCCAGCAATTTTGTTCAAAACACCCATTGGATAAGGTTATAAATTTGTAAGTATTCTTTTTCTTTTTCCTTTTAGCCTGATTTTGCTTTTGTCATTAGATGTGAAAAAGCATCAGGTAAATTTGATGTTAAATTGCTTGAGAGTCACACTTCCATTCTTTTACTGCATAAAGAGATTCAATGCACTGCATGAAGAACTGGGGTTTTGGGGTTTGGGGGGTTTGGGTTTTGTTTGTGTTCTTTTGGGGGGTGTTGTTTTTTGTTCCATTTTTTAGTTTTTGTAGTATCAAAGGGTTTGTATTCAAAAGTCTTAGCAATCCTGAAATAACAGAAAGTGCTGAATCCACCAAGTTCAAAGGGCAATTTCTTCTTGCTGTGATTACTTTTGAAAGAGGCAGTTTGAAAGATCGGTTGACTTGCATATTCTTCGTTAAAAAGCATTCAAAGTTGCATTTGAATCTTCTTTGTACTAGTGTAAAAAAGGAGTCATGCTATTATCCAAATGTCATAGTAATATTGAACCAGGTCTTAGAATTTAGATGATCAAGTATTACCTTCCCAGTTGACATCTTCCTGTACTGTAGACAGCTTTCACCAAGGCAAGGCAGATTTTTATGTACTTCTGTCTCTGGGGTACATGATCCTTTAACCAACAGCATGGCCACTTCTTAGAGCTGGAAGAGCTTTACTGCAATCCATTGATTTGCAGAAACCTCAACTTTTTTTCCTGCAGTGCCTCTTGTCCACCCCTCTGTGCTGATGAAGTGAGGGAACCTTGAACATTAGCATTTATGCCTAAGTCGGGAGAGAGACTGGGTGAGTCTCAGCTGGGCTGAGAGTAGAATGACATGAAACAGATGTAATGCAGTGTGTGAGACACTACGGTCTAATAGCAGTGTTTAGTCACTTGGTATTAGCTACATTTAAAGTGATGATGCCACATTTGTAGGTAAATGAGCCTGTAGTTTTATTATAAATCATGTCTAATGGGTATTAAAGTAGTAAATTAGATTGGCAAACTGTAAAACTGTTTTTCAGTATGAGGGAACAAGTGCCTCAATGTTTTAAATGGACATGTTTATTAAGAAAATATTTTGTAAGCAGAAGAATATTTTTGCTATGAATGAAGGCAATTTCTTTTCTGTAATTGCAAAATCTTCCAGCATATAAGACAGTGTAGGAGACAATCATTCCTTTCTGTGGATACAAAATGCTGCTAGCAAGGATTTTCTTGCTATTTTCTAGGTCCATGAGAGACTTTTCTCTCTCACAGAAGAGGTAACAGAGTTATGTAAACAACCAAACACCTGCAGCCTTGAAAAGTCTTGTTTATGGTACAGTAGAAAAATATTTTGACAATGGATGTTTTAGGATTTTAGCCAATCACCCCAAGGGGTGGCTGATCCTTGTCCGATTAAACTAGGAAGAAAAAGTCTATCAAAGAGTTTGTAAAATAATTAAAGAAATCAATCTTGCTGCACAATTCCTGCCTGCTGGATCTTCTCTCCTCTTCCCTACAGCTGCATGACACGGTGATATACCCTAGGGCATTTATTAATACCTTTCTTACCCCTTGAAATGTAGAGTAAATTTTTTTCCCAATGCTCAGCTGCTGTAAAATGAACACATTAAAGAGAGTCTATACACAGAACTTTGGTGGCTTTGGGGTAGTCAGATGTTAATTTTTCCCTTTTCCCAGGTGTAATTTCTGTGTGTTTCTGAATAGTAGAAGTGTAAAAGTCATAGGGCACACAAATCTGTGCCTCCTGTCACTCCTCTTGAAGTCATGAAGTCATCTCTTCCTGCCAGTTCTTCCAAACATGCTCCTGTCTGCAGATCAGAGAGGAAATAGGTTATCTTAGAGTTGGTAATTTCTTTCTTATGACAGTATATCCCTAGACAGCTTAAAAATTTTCTTTGTGTTTTGTTCTGTAACTTTTTTAAAATGTTTAAATACTGTTTGGATGGTGACAGATTGTTCTGTCCGTTAAAGTCGTAAATGTAGCCGTTTTTTAAAGGCATGTTGTTCAATTCTGAAACAAGGAAGCTTTCTCTTACTGCATTTGAATTGCTGCTCTGAATCAGGAATTTCCTTGGAGAATACTAACTTTTTAGAGATAAAATAGAGTGAACATAAGTGTACTCAAGATTAGGGAGAGATGGAGGGTTTTCAGTAACAGCAGCTGAGGCACAGCTTGCACTTGTTTCTCGAGGAGCTCTTGAAGAAATTGAAAAATTATACTAGCTTGTATTAATTGGATGTTAGATGCATTTTAAATTGAAAAAAAATCTGACAAATTTAATTCTCCAGTAGTTCCTTCATATATGATACAAATGCAATTAAACCCTAGTTCTTTTCATAGTAAAATTATATACTCAGTCCAAAATTTTGGTTTCTTATCAGCAGTGAGATATAATTTAGGCTTAGGTTAGTTACTGTCTTTCCACACTTTGCAAGAAAATCTCTTTTAATAACTCCACATCTCACAACTTTAAAACACTTGACCATTTTAATCAAATACATGAAGCCACTACAAAAGAAGAAATATTTCTTATTTTTATAATGCCACTGCAGTGATTCAAATATGAATTGTATAGATACTGAAGAGAAGGTTCTGGCTTAAATTTAGAAATTCTAAGTATAGACTAGAAAAAAAAATGGAGACTTGAACAGGGACCGAAGTGATGCAGTAAAATAATACTGAAGTTGAGTGGAGGATGTGGAAGGATATTGAAATTCTTTTTTTTGTTCTTAGAAATTCCATGAAGGAAAAAATGATAGAATTTTACTTAGAGCTAAATAGAGCTAAACAGAACTGAACTACTTTTAGCACAATCTATTATAATGTATATGAAGAGAGACTTTAAGTACTGTAGTGTAATTACTGTTGGCTGACACAGTGCACCTGTTCCTAATTCCCTAATTCCCTGGTATTCATTTTGGTATGATATAAATAATACTGTTGTAAAAATATACTCTCAAAACCTTTTCAAATGTACTTCATACATTTATCTAGGAGTACAAGAAATTTTATTCCCTCCTGAAAAGGGAATTGCGTGTTTTGATTCACTGTAGCACGAAAGAAGAGTGTGGACACACTCCAACATCCTTATACCAAAGCATGGCTGGTGCATACCTCAGGGTCCAAGCTGTCTTCAGTGCCTGTGCTTCAGGTCATATTTATGAACATAAAACATAGAATGTTTTGTCTTGGAAGGACTTTTAAAGACCATCTGGTTCCAACCCCCTGCCATGGGCAGGGACACTTTCCACTAGACCAGATTGCTCAAAGCCCCATCCAGCCTGGCCTTGAACACTCCCAGGGATGGGGCAAACACAGCTTTGGTGACCTGTTCCAGTTCCTCAGTGCCCTCACAGTAAAGGATTTTCTCCTACTGCCTAAATTAAACCTGCCTTCTTTTCAGCTTAAAGCCACTCCCCTTGTCCCATCACTTCATGCCCTTGCAAAAAGTCCCTCTCCAGCTCTCTTGCAGCCTGCTTTAGATACTGGAAGGTGCTGTAAGGTCTCCCTGGAGCCTCCTCTTGTCCAGGCTGAATAACCCCAACTCTGTCAGGCTGTCTTCATAGGAGACGTGCTCCAGCCCTCTGATCATCTTCATGGGTATTTGCTTAGGATTCAAACAAGGCAAAAGAGTGCATTTTGTTTCCTTTTTAGATATACATTAGAGACTTGAGGAGAGCTAATCAATGTTGAAAAAAATGCAGTGGCTTTCTGGTGACTGCTGTGTGTCTGAGAGCTCATCCACATCACCATGCACTTCTCCGTGGAAGTATGGAACATCCTCATTGTAACTGAAGGTTTTAACTGTATCTTTTACTGTAGAGACAATGATACTCTTGGTGAAACCATAACACCAGAAAGCCTACTCACAAGTGGGATGAAAACAATTGAAAATTGCATATCAAGGGTGCTGTCCTTCATGACATAATGTTTATGTTCCTATCTATGTAATTTTCACTGGGAGGCCGTAAAACTACATGTCTCTAGGGCAATCTGATAGCCAAGTCATAAATAACGTGCTCTCCTTCATGACTATTGTAAGATATTAAACTTATTAAGTAGAATAGATTTTTACATGAATATGTTAGAGAAATGACTTTTAATTAAATGATTGGATAATACAAGCACTCTACAAATAGTTACAGCTTAATACAGGGTTATTAATCAAAGTTGGCATGCATGAACATGTGGTTCTTTCAATATATTTTTATCATGTTGATGCAAGTAGGTGGAAAATTGAGATTTAGTTTTTAAATGCTCAAAATGAAATGCAGTTTGCTGCCCAGCTTCCATTGTGCCTAAGGAAAGGATTTTTGTGTCGTTAGTGCTTCAGAAATGTCATGTCTTTAGAAACCAATCAATAAATAGAGAAGGCGTCAATTTAGTGTTATGGCTCTGTTTTGCTCTTTTACTTAATTGTCCACTTGCTAGTGGATCAGACAGACAAGTTATATTTGAGTAAGTGACATCTTTTGTTGTTAGTGACATTCGTAAGTTAGTACAGTGTGCTAGTGTCATGCCATTGCTAGAGTCTCATCTTGGATACTTTACTCTGGTTAAATAAGTATCTGCAGAAGCTATGGATGCTTTGAAAAGCAATCTACTTTTAAAGCATCTGGATATAAAGTTAGATAGACTAATTCTTTTTGCCAGTTCTGAAAACACCCACCTTAAATAAACCAGAAATGATAATGAGAAGAAACTATGACATTGTTGAGAAAAAAAATATTAAGTTTTAGAGTATGCAGCCAAACTCTGTGGGTGACTGGTGATTTTATTGTCTCAAGTTCAACGGTATACTTGTATTAGTAATTCTGTTATTGCAGACAAAGTATAATCAAATGAAAGTATGGCTATGCAGAGTTGAAATATGAAACTGAAAAGTATTACTTTAATCTGGAAACCTTTCTGGTTTATATACCATATTCAGTTGTAGTGGAATATTAGGCACAGTGTATCCTACATGACATGCTGCAGTAATTTTTTAAGACTAACGAACTGTCATATGATGAAACATCCAAAATACAATATATTTTACTAAAATAAAAGGCTGAAAAATGAGGGAGAAAGGGGTGGTTTTTGGGCAGTTTTAATGGAGATCCTCATTTAGAAACAGTGTCAAACATTAGTTTGTGCCTGTAATGCAGCTAGAAGTTCATTAGGGGATTTTATTTATAGAAGGACTTTCCCTTTGCCTAAGTGTTCCAGTTCTTACTTTTTTTTTACCTTTAAAAGAGGAGATTCTACACATAAAAATAACTTCTTGTCTCTTGAAAAGCACCCAGATAGTGAGTCACGACTGTGGCTTCTGTAGAATATGGCAATAATGCTAATATCTGAATCTTCATTGCATTTGGGCAGTTTGATGTTGGCTTTACGAAATAGTGAGCTCTGACAGTAAGTTTCCACTTTACTTTCTTACCTGAGAAGATATGTATATTAGGATTCAAATGTGGTATTTGTTGTATGAAGATGATTAAAAAAATATTTCCATAAAATATCTGAGTGCTGTTGCTGATAATAAATAGTCTGTTCCCTGATAATTAGATGGAAATTTCTTACCTAATTAATCTTTTATACTCTGTTGGCTCAGAGTATAATCACTTGTTATAATTGCTACTAAGTGGATAGATTAATGAAGTTTTTCTTTTATCTGCTGTAGTGCATGGCACAGATCTACTTTAGCTGGGGAACTTACTGACCATGGCAGATCTGAGGAAGGATGAAGAAATGAGGGCAGGGCAAAAGGAAGTGAGAAGGTGTTCTGTAATGGGATTAATGACAACTTACCTAATTACCCTACTTGGAAAGCTGGGTCTTATCAGGTCTGCATTAGTGATTAAAAATCTAGGTAAAGGAATTATCTACTAGGAACTTGCCCTCTCATTGACTCTCGGGTATATTTCAAGGAAAAGAAGTACTCCTCTCTCTGTGGAAAATTTTTACCTAAAGCTCCAAGTATTCTGCATGTTTGTTTTTTTTTCCAGAATACCCATCTCCTCCTTTTCTCAAGACAATATTTACGAAGTCCAGCCTCCAAGAGCTGATAGGAAATCGATAGAGATTTTCCATGCACACATTCAGGCTGGAAGAGGGAACATGCAGCCCCTGGGAAAAGATGACTTCCTCATGTACAGAGAGTACATTCGAAACAGATACATGTAAATCCAAGCTGGATTCTCCTGCAAAATCTACTGTACTGATAAGTCATAAAAATAATTTTAGAAAGGAAATCTAGTTATGTTCTTTTGCAGTAATGAATTTATTACTAACTTTTCTATTTATTATTCTTTACTGTTATCCATTTGTTGTATTGTGCTTTAGGGAAAAAGGTGATTTAATATCTGATTTAAAAGGTTATTTAATATCTTTTTAGCTGAAAGTATCTTAAGAGACTAAGTGAATAATCAGAGCACCCAGAGTCACTAGAGAGTATGTAGCAATTTATGGCAAAGAAAATATGGCATCTTTAGTTTTTCATATTAATTTCTTACATTGTTATCTTTGCTAATAAAACTGAAGTGATTTGTACAAAAGAATCAGAAGAGAAGAGTTTTCTTCCTCTTTGTTCCATGACAGAAAACAATCTTTTTTTACAGCAGATTATTTTCTGATACTTCTTGAGGTTTTTAGCCAAGTGAGTGCTAGAATGACTGCTTGCAATTTGCTGCTTTCTTAAGCAAAAGTGAAAAATATGTGGCTTATGTCAAAATCAAAATTTGCATCAACACTAATAAACTTTGTAACCCTAATATGCATCAAAACTAATCTCACTGATGCTGGTAGCTGCAGAATCTGTGCCACATACTGCGGGGTGAAGATGGCTTGTGACTAATTATCACAGGCTTCTAGTAGGAGTCTGAGGAGAACCCCGTAATGACTGCATCTGCAAATGAGGGAATGTTCTTCATTATATTGTGTTTGGACACCTAGAGAGTGCCAAACCATCCTGTCATTTTTCTGTATGACAGGCATTACTTTTGTTGAAGCATACTCTTCCCATCCCTGCAAATTTGCTCCTGTGAGATACCTTCAGGTCCAAGCCTAGAGCCTCCCCGGCAAGGGGTGTCAGTAAGTGACCAGACCAGCTGGGGTGATCATGCAAGAGGAAGCAGTAGTTGGGTTAGGCAAGACTGAACATCACATCCTGTGCTGGGTAAGAAGTGAAGAGGCAGCAGGTGTCTAAATAGGTTCTTTTGGGGTTTTAAGTCAAACATTTCTCAAAATTAGGAGAAAAAAAAAAAAAAAAAGGAGGGGAGGAAGCATACTATTTGCAATTGCAGGCTAAAATTCCCAACACTGTAGCCCTTTGCCTTGAAGAATACTGACAGTATCACTAGCATCCTTGACAAAACATTTTGTTCCACAAGCTTGAACAGATCATGTTTCAGAATTTTCTGGAATAGCAGAATAACTGTTTTAGGGATGTAGCCAACTGCATGTAACAGATGTGGAGAACATGTTTGTGTTCACAGTAAATTGCTTTTCAGGCAGCTACTGCAGATTCGTGGCTGCTCACTGCAAACATGTTTGCATATCTTTGAATATTTTATGCAGTAAGTTGCGCGTCTGTCAGTAATTCAATATAAGAAAAGATGTGGTGGGTAAAGGAAGAATAGGTTTCTTGTGGTACAAGTTTGTGTGTCTCAGGGAAGGACTTGCATGCAGTCAGAGTGAGAACATGGTACCTTGAGCTACCAAAGCATTTTGGTGTCCATTCTCTTTTGTTAATTGTTTTGAGCCAAATGGTTGTATTTTAGGAGATGCAAGAATGAATTGTCACTTTAGATAATACTTCATTGCAACTGTCAGTGTTTTTTTCCTCTGGAAAAATAAACCTATACTGAATTATTTTGCCCAATATGAAAATAATTAGAAGGAATAAATGCTTGCTTTGAAAAAAATGTAAAGCTGGAGTTTGTGTCTTAATGAGACAAATGCACACTTTCCTTATTGTTCTTAAACCATTGCAAGGAATGTTTTCTAGACTATCACAGACCCTACTGCTGTTGTTCACAGATACTGGTAGTTCATAAAAGTTAGCCTTGACAGCCTACCACTTACCCACAGATAACTCAAAAGATGAAACTCCTTTTTTCAACAACCAGTGTGCAATGTTGTTGCAAAATTTAGGGACTGTAATAATTTTACAGCTCTAGGAGAAAATATGTTCAGCCCTCAGCAATTCAGACACTCCTCGAAGAAGAGGATTAAAGGAGATTGGTTTACAGTTCAGAGAGCTGAATGGCATCTCAGTGATGGCTTGTGTCATCTACCATCAGCATACTCAGCAGCTGTTCAGAATACTTCAGGGTGCCAATGTCAACTTTCAGTAGATTTGTTTAAAAAAAAGAAAAAAAGGCCAATGCACGAAGCAAGACTCCCAGCTTTACCCTGAGTGAACTCAACAGTCTGAGTGGACCTGCTGCGTAATGCATGTAAATGGTTATTTAAAAAAGAAATACACTCAATCACCCATCTAACAAGTTCAGTCAGATGAAGGACTCCCAAGGTACTACCTCTGCATCCACCTACTCTATCCCATTCTTGTGATAATAAGGTTCAGTTCTCAAGAGTGTTAGAAGTTCTTGATAGATGCATTTATTTCCCCGTCAGAAGCTGAGGAAAAAGTGCATAAAATAAGAATAAACACAAAAAGAGTGGGCTGTGTTGGCTCTGAAGGGTAACGTGGTGCTCTTTTTCACTTTAAAGTGCTAATAAATACCTGTAACTTTAAACTATATGGACAAAAGAAATATTTGAGAAATATGTTCATTTTTCTCCAAAATATGTTTAGTTTGTTTCAGTGTATTTGAAGGTTACATTGCAATACAATCACAAAATGGACACCTGGAAAATAATTACTTTGGGTTCTTTTCCTGTCAAATCGGGAAGCACAAATACTGGAATAGGACTGATTTGGTCATTTCTGTGCCATTAGTGTGCCAATGGATTTTGATGCCAATCCAACATCTTAAGCTTTGTGCTGTGATTGCAGGAGCAGTTCTCTTCCACTGTTTTCATTAGTAGTTTCCCCTCCTTGTGAGTCTTGTGTCCACTTGCAAAGCCCACTACCTTTTTGTTCTCTTCCTCTCATTTTACAGAGGGACTCAGCTGTGGTCCTGAAATTGGACCCTTTCAATGCTCACACAGCTGCCAGCTACCAGGGGGAGGAAGCAAAAGAGCTGTGTATAACTCTGGGGTGACACTTGTGGCAGGTCTTTCTTTTGTTACTGACTCTTTGAGATCCTTCTGCATCATCCAGGAAGGTTCCCTTGGCTTTCAGAGACTCAGGCTAGCCTTCACTTGTATAAACTCCAAAGCACATGCCCTGTTGAATAGTCATGTTTTACAGTCAGAGGAAATACCAGCTTCACTCAGGAGACCATTTAATTCTCCATAGGGGTTTCACCCTATCAGTAATAATACGGACAAGGCCAGTTCACTGAGGATAAAACTGAGGTATGTACACAGGAGTGTTCCATTTGCTGGCATAGTTTCAATCCAAGTGATTGCCTAGAGGCTGATGGGGAAAAATACAATGTGCTTGGCTTCCAAATGCCTCCCTCTGTCTTGTATATATTTAAAAATCTAATTAAAGTTGTCATTTTTGGTGGTGATTTAAAAGTAATGTGGAACTAGTGCAGTAAGTTGCAAAATATTAATTAAAAAATCATGCATTGAAATTACATCCCTTGCAGATATCAATAACCAGTTCCCTTCAGCAGTTCTGAAATCTACCTGCTGCAAAGACTACCATTGCAGCTGCTGATCTGTCCACTGGAACCAAGCAAGAGAGTGCTGAGAAAAGGCATGAAAAAAAACAATGTTTAGTGTTACATATTTCTCCTCCAGAAAGACATGCGCTTTGCATGACCCAAGGTTTGACTAGATCATTCATATTCCTTTTTTTTTAATATATTCATCTTTGTAGAATAGAAAGATAGTGTAATCAAGATAGGCAACAGCATGATATGAACCATCTCTGATGCTCCATTTGCATCTCCCCATTCTAGGTGAGTTGTGCTGCCAGCACTAAAGCCCAGTGTGGTTTTCACTCACTGCAATAGCCACCTCTCATTTTCCAGAGAGATTCGGGTGTGACCCTAAAATAGGTTTGTTGTTTTGTATTCCCTGACACCTCAGGTACTCTTTCTTTTTTCATAGGGGTTATCTTTTGTTTATTTCCCTTCTTCTGATTTTTTGGTTGTGTGTTTGATTTTTTCAGCATCTGTTGTTCAGAATCCATTTTCTCACATGTAACTGTGCCACAAGTTATAGTTTTCCCACTACATCCATCTCCTCCTTTTGGAGTCTTCACTTCTTGAAGCAAAACTCTGTAGTTCTAATACACTGTCTTGCTTGTTTTATTACTTATGTATTCCATGTTTCCATCAATAAGACAGTTTAACTTTTCCCTGGAAATACCATGTGGATTATGTAAGGAGGAGAAAATAAAAGGAGAAACTAAAGAAACTGGTAAGATTTTGACTCTCAATCAAGCTTAAACCTTGCATGCAGACATTCTCCACAGGCTGGAAATCCCATAACTTCTCCCATAATAAAATTAAATACTCTGTGCCACCCTCTTCCTGGGTTTTCCACAGGTCAGACTATTGGATAATTGACTCAGATGATCACAAGTCCAAGCTATGAAATCTGATGCTGGGTTTAAGGTTCTACACTATATTTTGAGGGATCTTTTATTTTTCTCTTCCACAGCTTGCAAGGGTATTTTGTAGGCTCATGAACTCCCTTCTTAGACTGCTCAGTAAAACCTTTCTTAAGAGAAGCAAGAGAGGCAGGATTTTAAGGAAGAGTTAGACCTGTTACCTGGTAGAAAATCCTTTTCCCCAGATGCTCTCATAACCTTTCTACTGTAAGTCCTAAAGGAGATTTTTAGGTATTTTTCCTTCTGGTCTCCCTTCTTTCCACATAAATCATGGTCCTTTACAGTGGGCTTAATACCAGGGGTGAGCAAGAGCTGAGATGCATCTCAGGCATCTAGAGGTAAGGGAAAAGGGCAAATAAAGGGAAGAGCTGGAGCCGTCTGGGTGAAAGGAGAGGGTTGGACGCCAGTGAGGTGTATTTGAATAAGCAAGCTGATGTACAGGGAAGAGTAGATTGGCAGGGAGGCTGCAATTTAGTTGCTAGGAACTGCTGAAGAGCTCATCATGCGCCTGGGCACACGCACGGCGCTCGCTCTCACATTGTCGGCCAGGTGGGCAGGTTGAGGGTGCGGAGCCGCAGCTCACGGAGTCACAGAGCCCAGCTCAGTGTGTGAGCATGGCCCAACACGCTCAGGGACACGTGGAGCAAAGGGTTCATGCTGCTGTGGCTGGGAGGAGGCTGGGTCACAGCACGTGGAAAACAAGCAGCAAGCCTGCCATTGAGACTTATCCTGTATCCACATGAGCCCTGACGGGAGTCACAGCAGTCATTTGGAAGACACATGTGCCAAGCCTGATTTAAATTTCCAAAGGTCACATTTGTCATTCTCTATGTACCAGAATTCTCATTAACAAGTGTCTCCAGCTGGCCCTGTGCAATGTCCTCAAGACATGCTGTTGTAACCAAGTCATGCACACAGGGCTTCCCCCAAGGCTTTGGGCTCATCTCGCTGCTCTCCATTTACGGGGTGTTGTAGGAGAGGGGCCTGGAGCCTGTGTCCTGGACACACTACATAGGGGATCAGATTTTGACCTAGCAGGCATGTCCTGATAAGTGTTGCATGAAACCTATAGAGCAGCTTTCTGGAAGTGTAGGCTGGTTCGTAGCACCACCTGATTGAGTTCCACCTTACCTGATGGCAGTGGCATCAAAGCCAGGTAGGCTATGAACAGAGAAGAGGGCTTCCAGAGGTGAGTCAGATCACCATTCTCAGGGGGGGAAGAGTTACCTGTCTGCAGGAGCTTATTTCTCCCCATTGTGCCTCCTTGGAGGAACATACACAAATGACTTAGCCAAAACACCTGCACTTAAAAAAATAAAATTAGATGAGTCCCTTGATAGCCTTTATAAAACTTGGCAGAGCTGCGAGAAATAAATAAACAGCTACACTATAGGGTCCTTTACAAAAGGATTTTATGGCTTTAACCTCTGTCTCATCTACTCCAGACACAGCCAGGTACACCTCTGGTACAGTGCTTCTCTAAAATAAGGGTATGTGCCACCTCAGGGCTACCCTGTGTTGTCAGGGGTAGATGGGACTTCTAGCATCAGCCGGGGCAGAGAACGGGCTGCTCAGGGTTAGAGGAGCTTGTCAATCATCACTCATTTTGAACAAAACAGGATTTTGTCTGTGTCTCCATTGCTGGTGGGTCATGGTGACCTCTCTACCCATGTCAGGAGCCTCATGCAGGGACCAGCTCTCCCTGGCTCCCCTGGGACTCACAAAGCTTAGCTCTGTTTCTCCTCTGCCTGATGGCAGCATGTTCTCCATCTGCTGCCTTGGCTTGAATCTCTGATGAATATTATGTTATGGAATGACTTCTCCAGTAACATTTATACCATTAGAGAGTCCACAGAATTATCCATTTCCCACTCAATAAATGCTTTCCCCTCAAATGCTGGTTTTGGAGAGTGTTTGCACTGCAGCCTGCTGAGGAAAAGCGTCATGGGGAAGTTCCTGGGAGACCTTCACTCTGCCCAAAGCACGGGAAAGTGTCCACAACCTGAAGATGAGTTACCTGCCTCTTTGATCAGAAGTAATTGGTCACAATTAAGAATCTTCACTTATCTGCCACATGAATACTATCTCACCCTCATCTATCTCATGCATCCTACTTTTGGATGTTCAGTACTGAGTATCCCCAGATCACTTAATCTACCGGTTTGTTTTAATCATCACCACTCAACTCCTCCATGCTCCCATTTATTAGATGTTGGTGAATTATTATACTCCCATCTATTAAAGGCAGAGCATACAGTGATGGCACAAATACTGCATTGATGGCCCCTTTAAATTTCTTTTCTTATAACTTACAGACAAGGATTTTTGCCTGCTTTCATTCTGCATGTCATTGCCATTGTTGATTTTATCAATCTTTTTGCACATCTTCAGTATCATGAGTCTGAGCACAGGGTCACAGTTCCTGCTCTGATCAATCACAAAACGTCCCTTCACCTTCCAGCTGCTTGCAAATGTGAAGCTGAAAAGTTTAGTCAAGGATGTGTTTCTTGCTAATTCTTCTTGTAGGCATTAATTTGTTCCTTCATTGTTGTTTCTGGACTGCACATTTGGAACTAGATGTCTCTGATTATATCCCCTGATATTTTCCTTATTTTATTTTTTTTTCTTTTTCAGTGATTTGGCTATTAGCTGTGCTTGTAGAAATAGAGGTTGCAGTTCATAAAGGCAGCTAAAATCTTTTCCATGCTTTCAGGTTGTCACTGACTGAAATTGCAGCAAGGTCCAAGTGCTGAGGGTGTGGTCCCAAAATACCCTTCTAGGGCCACTTCATCACTTCCTTGTAAGAGGAAAGGCTCTTCAGAAAAACACTGAGGAGACATAAACACAAAGTGTCTCTTTTTCCCCTTGAGCTTTATCAAAGGCTTGTCTCTCACAATTGTGTCAGCTCTCTCCTATTGTCCCCTGAAACCTCTGACAGCTCTTCACCCCTGTGCACATGCAGGGAGCCAGCTTGTCCTGTCCCGCAGATAATGGAAAACATTCCCACACCCAATGATATGAGTGTGTTCCAGGCTGAGCATCTCTGCACAGCTGCACATCAGCACACAGGGACAGGAAGCAGGGATGGGCCACCTTGTGTTTGGTCACAGCAGGAGGTGGGAGGCATTTTGAAAGAGCATCACTTTTCCCATAGAATTCCCTGAACTGTTTTATTTTCTGTTAGAGCATAAGTTTTCCAGTGAAAAATAAAAATATCATTAAAGCCCTGTCAGTATTACAAAGTGTTTGGTACAGAAAGAATTTTTTCAAAGGAACTGTTTATCTTGAGCTGATTATTAGCTTAGTCTGTAAATCCCCTGGAAAATGTTTATCCTCAGTGTAAGTGCTGTGACTCTGGGAAGGATATCCATGCATTCCTCATAAGCATTAGATGTTTTTCAGCTTCTGATTATGGAGCAATCACAACACCCCTATAAAGAAATTAATGAGCTTTGATATTTGTATTTAATGAATATTTCTCTATTTCTTAGTTCCTTTTTTTTGTTACTGATAAAGAAAAAAAGAAGAAATATTTGCCAATGCTTTTCAGTGCTGTAATTTTAGAACATATTTAGAAAATATTTAGAACATATTTGCACTCAGCTTAGGGTCATTTTGCACATTGTAACTCAACAATTGCATGAGCAGGAGCACAAGCAGGAGGTCTCCAGTTCTCATCTATGCTGAGAACTGGTCCTGGTGTTCTGTATTTTCAGCCTTACCCTACTTCAAGGGGCTGTAGTGCAGATTCATGCCAGCTACTTGCTCTTTGAATCCTGACTTCAAGACCGTAAACATCCTCTTTGCTGACAGTCTGCTTTTTGCCAATACGGCTGTTAAGCTTCCTCACACTCACGCTCCCTTCTTCGCTCCCTCATTCCCTTTTCCCTCCTCTGCTTTGTAGTTTGTTCATGCTGGCATGATACACTCCATGGTCTTCCTTTCAGATAGTCTTCCAATAACCTCAAGAGGGGTTTGGAGACTTGCTACTTGCTTTAATGTGCCTAAAAACTGTTGCTCTCACTTCAGTCTGGGCAGAACATTTCATCATTTCAAATGACACCAACACAAAGGGAGGTTGCAGCTACAAAGGCTATGGTGGAGTTTTTAACTCTGGAAACCTGATGGCAGAAGGAAAGTGCACCCATCACTTTGCCTCATCAAGAACAACTCACTTGTAAGGACATTGATATCTAGTGCCAAGTCTTTCTCACATGGAGCTTTGTGGGAATATTGCTTTGAGTTCGGTGGGAATAGCATCAGGCTTAAAATGTGAGCATAAAAATTTCCTAAAACCTGTGATACATGGGTAGAATTATGCCATACTGTATAGGCGCAGTATTTTCCTCACATTGTCCAGCAGCGAGGTTACAGTTTAACAGCAGCAAGGTTACAGTTTAACCAGGGGAATCATTACAGTGACACTCTGAAGATTCTGTGGACTATAGATGTCTTTTGCTGGCAGTAAAAGTGTTGTTTTCAACCTATATTAGGCAAGAATAACTGAAAGAATACATTGCAAAACCTATCTTTCATTTACTTAGTTTCCTAGGAAATGCAACCAATAAAATCAATCTCCATCAGAAAGGTATTTTTAGAAGAAGTGGCCTCTTCCCTGGCCAGACTCGCAGCTCTCCAGTCATTGCTTTCTCTGTACTTTGCTTTCTCACCTTGTTCTTCTCTGCCTACCTTGCCATCTGAAAATGATTTCTTTTCTGTGCTCACCTGGGCAGAGCACAGTGGCTAGATACCAAAGCCACCATTCCTAGGTGGGGATGTAGGCAGGGAAGGAAGCCCATGTGGGAGCCAGAAGGAAGCAAAAGCAATTGCCCAGAGTCCTGGTGCTGTGTCTGCAGGCACTGCCTTTCACAGCAGGGTGAAAGGAAGCCTCATGTTCTCCTTCAACTGACAATTGACAATTTTGTTGGCTTTCAAACTGTAATTTTTTAGAGACTGCTCAGGTGGTCCATGGCCAATACTGTCAGTGGATCCATGGCCCTGCTCTTTATGGCTTCAGACCACACAGCAACCAACAGTGCTGCAGGATGTGACCTTCTGCACCACCTAACACAAGGAGAGTGTGAAATACATGTTTCCCTGACATCCTCTGACACAGGGGCACCAGTTCTGGAAGAGGGACATGGGGGG